>NW_021632307.1:0-117922 GCF_004799145.2 Neltuma alba | reverse complement strand
AATTTCATGATTTGAAAATTCGGGAGCTTAATGAAAAAGTCACGTGAATGTGGCAGTGTTAGTGTGTTTACAGCACTGTTAGTATAATATATACATAGCCAAAAAGATCCACAAATTTTTGTGGCAAGACACCACAAATTTAACCTTCAATCTGCAGCTTTCCCTTAGAGGATTCAGGCCCTAAAATGTTAGATTGCATTTGGGAATGAGATTTCTTTGAAATCCTAATAGCAAATTAACCAACTATATCATCAACAAGCATCATCAACATGCATAATTATATTAACTACTATTGGTGAACTAGCATGTTTATCATTTGGAAAACTCAATCATGCAAAGGCCAAAGCAAGAAAGTGTAAAGATCAGCCATATCACAATCAAGAAAGTTCATCCACATAATAGCAATTAATCATGCAATGCAATAATCAATAATGCCAAGTAAATGTTAGTAGTTAGGTTCAACTTGCTACCTTGCTCCAAAAGCTTGAGCTTTCTTTCTTTCTCTTCTTTCCTTTCACAAATACCAAACCCTAGCAATGCAATCCATCAAAAAGGGTAGCAAGAATCATTAACCAATGAAGGAAAGCAAGAACACAAATAAAAAAATGACTCTTGCTCCTTAAAGCTTCCACTTTTGTTCACTATTTTTGAACTTGTTTCCTTTTAACCCTAAAAATTTCTTTTGACTTATTCCTACATGGTTTTCATGTAGATTCTGTCACATCCAGTAATATGGCAATTGGGAATAAGCGTATTCCTAAATATTTAAAGGCCAAAAATGACGAGGAGAAATAGAAGAGTTTTGGTGGAAAATAATTATTATAGTTTTCCAAGCCAATTATGAAAAGTTTGACTAATTAAGGAAAATTGGTCAAGAATAATTATGAAAAAATAATTTTGAGTCTCAGAAAATTAAGGAAAAATAAAGAAAATATTCTTTGAGAATTATATGGGATTATAAAATTGGTTTTATGACCAATTTGCCCTTAGAGAAATTACAAAGGAATTTAAGGCAATTTAATGTAGTTTAAGGTCTTATTTGGAAAATTCCAAATAAATATATTTAAGGGGAATAAAATTCCAAGAAAATTCCTATGATATCCCAAGGAATTATAAGAGATTATGAAATTAAAAGAAGGCCCTCAAGTGTTCAAGATTTTTCCCAATTCTTTGAAAAGTAGAAAAATCAATAAAGAGAAGGAGATTAGTTTTCCTTTTTATTTAATTATTGGAAAATTTAATTTGAGACAAAGAGGGCAATTTGGGAAGATAAAAATGAGGAGAATAATTTATGGATCTGACAAAAAATAATTACAGGGGCAGAGCACTGTAATTATAGAAAAGAAGTTAAACTCGGAGTAAAAGTGCACCGATAAAGCAAGACTAGAGTCTTGCAATTCAAATGGTTCACACTTAGCCATGTGTCAAGCCTCTAATGGATGGTAATTAATGCTTTCCAAGTGTCAAGCCACCAATGGAGAGGATCTTGACTTTGGAATTTAATTACATTATGATTAAGTTAATTAAGAGAGAGGTTTAAGACTAATTAGGCACTTGACACTTGGCTCCTCATTAATGATGGTTGGTGGGATATTTTGGTGCATTAAATGAGCTTCTCCTCCCCTAAATCTGATCCATATTTCGTGCAAGGCATGAAGAGAAGGAAAAAGAGAGAGTTCAAAGGAAAACCAAGAGAAAGGCATCAACTTTGGTCATTCAATCAAGGATTCAAGGTGAGTTCTTAGTTCTAGATATGTTCTTGCCTTGTTTTCCTTCTCTTTATGGTTGAAAAATCTATCCCCTCTCTCTTTAATGGTTGGCAGAACTGAATAATAAAAGGGAAAGGGAGTTGTTTTGTTCATCACACTTGCTAAGACACAACAACACAAGTTAGATCCTAATGTTTGTAAGTGATTATAGTTGGTTTTGAAGCATTTTTCATGGTTATTTCCTTGAGTGTTATTTTTGCCAAAGCAAGATCTGAACCCTAGGATATGTTTTTCAAAGTTTTGAGGCTTCCATTGTGTTCAAAATGAAGAATAGTGTAGGGTAAACCTAAAGAACAAGTGTTGGAAGCCATAGAATCAAAGTTGCAATTTTTGAGTTTTAAACCCTAAGGGTTCGGCCAAGCTAAAACTGGAAGAGGAAATTTATTTTGTTAAATCCAAGTAGATATTTGGAATCTACATGAAAAATCATGTGGGGTTGAGTCAAGAGGGAATTTTTAGGGTTTATGGAAACCAACTCTAAAAATTCAAGAACAAGAATGGAAGCTTTAAGGGGCTTAGGAGTTACTTGAGTTATGCTATTGATTTTATGAGGAATGGTTGATGATTCTTGCTACCCTTTTTGTGGATTGCCATGTTAGGGTTTGGCACTTGTGGAAGCAAGAAGGAACAACAAGAAAAACAAAAAGCATTGGATCAAGGTAGTGGGATCTAATTAGCCATTAATGTTAACTTTGCATTGTTATTTATGGCATGTATGCTTGCTATTATATGGTTGAACTATGATGTTGTGATATGGTTGCTCCTTGCATTTGTTGCCATGGTCTTGCATGTTGAGGTTGCCTATTTATAAAAGATTAGTTCTCCTATGATAGCTAATGTTGAGATGCTTTATAATGATGCATGTTAATGTTTGGTTGATTGATCTTGCTACTGGGATTTCTTAAAATCTCATCCCCCAAATATAATCTAACATTTTAGGGCCTGAAACTCCTATGAGCAAGCTGCAGATTGGAGGCTAAAGTATGGTGTCTCGCCATAAAATTCGTGGACCCTTTTTGGTTATGTATATATTAAGCTAACAATGCTGTAAGCACACTGACATTGCCATGTTCATGTGATTATTTGATTATGTTCCCGGATGTTTTAATCACGAAATTTGGTATGGTGAAAGATAACATCCTGAGATTTAATTTGATAGCTAATACGTTAAAAATGGCCAAGTATACGATTTATAATGATTTTTCAAAGTTAAAGGTCAGAATCTGGGAAAAAGGGTTTTTGGCAAATGGACAGTGTTGCATTTCACAAAAACCTGACGCTTTTTCATAAGGATATGGATCATGAGATTATTTTTCCTTGAAAGAAGACTTAAAGAGCTTTAAGTATAATTTTGAACCACTCTATTTGTATTTTTTGGAATAATTTATGAATTTTTTGAAGTTGGGCCAGAAAAACTGGATTTTTACCCAATGGACAGTAAAAACCCGAAATTTAGCGTTTTTAAGGTAAAAAGTGAGCCCAAGACCGTTCAATGTGGTCTAAATGGTTTTGAATGGAATCTAAGTTGATATAATAGTTTGTGTGATAGATTCCAAATATGTGCTTAGATCTATGAAAATAAAACTCCTCCTTTCAACTACCCTTGACCGAACCACTAGGGGTATTTGAACCAAAAATTACAACTTTGTTTTAATGCTTCCAACACTTGTTCCTTTTAGTTTATCTTACACCATTTCTCATTTTAAGCATCATGGAAGCCTTAAAACATTGAAAAAATCATCCTAGGGTTCACTCATCATCTTGGCCGAAATGAACATCCAAAGAAACAGCCAAGAAAAATGCTTCAAAACAACCTATACTCACTTGCAACCACTAGGAGCTAACATGTTTTTATGTGTCTTAGCAAGTGTGATCCACAAAACTTCCTTCCCCTCAAGATAACCAATTTGGCCAACTTCCAAAGAAGAGGAAAACAGATTTTCAACCATAGAAAGAAAGAAAACAAAGCAAGAACCCATCTAGAATCAAGAACTAACCTTGAATCCTTGGTTGTATGGTCAAAGGTGCTTGCTTTTCCTTGCTTCTCCCTCAAAACTCTCTCTTCTCTCTCTTAGGTCTCCTTGGCCAAAATACACATCTGAAAACGAGGAAAGATGAGCTTGTTTAATGAGCCAAAATATCCCAACCACCATCTTTAATGAGAATCCAAGTGTCATTACCCTCTTTAATCTTGCTTTCTCTTTCTTAATTAACAAAATCCAAATGAATTTAATTACCAAAAGTCAAGATCCTCTCCTTTTGAGGAGTGACACTTGGCAAGTTCAAATCCTCTCCCTTGAGGGCTTGACACATGGCTCAATATGATCCATTTGATTTGCAAGACACTAGTCTTGCTTTATCAGTATACTTTGGCGCTGAGTTTAACTTCCTTCCTATAATTACAGTAGTTTGACCTCTGTAATTATTTTCTATCAGATCCTTAATGTATTCTCCTCTTTTTTATCTTCCCAAATTGCGCTCTTTGCCTCAAAATTAATTTCCCAATAATTAAATGAAAAGGAAAATTAATTTCCTCCTCTTTAGAGATTTTTCCAATTTTCACAAGTATTTGGAGAAATCTTGGATACTTGAGGGTCTTGCTTTAATTCCATAATCTCATATAATTCCTTGGGGTCTCATAGGACTTTTCTTGGAATTTTATTCTCCCTAAAAATATTTATTTGGAATTTTCCAAATAAAATCCCTTAATTAGCCTAAATCACCCTTAAATCTTCTTGTAATTTCTCTAAGGGTAATTTGGTCATAAAACCAACTTTATAATTTCATATAACTCTCAAAGGATATTATCCTCATCTTTCCTTAATTTTCTAAGGCTTGGAAATAGTTTTCCTTATTTACATTTGACCAATTTTCCTTAATTAGTCAAATTCCTATAATTGGCTTGGAAAATTATGGTAATTATTTTCCACCAAAATTCTTCTACTTCTCCTTATCATTTTTAATCCTCAATATTTTGAGAATATTTCTTATTTCTAATTATCATAATACTGAATGTGACATTTCTCCCCCTAAATAAATTTCGTCCTCGAAATTTAAAACATACCTTAATGGAAAAGCTCAGGGTACTTTTCTTTCATCTCAGTTTCCATCTCCTATGCGGCTTCTTCAGAGGAAAGATCCTTCCAGACAACTTTGACTAGTGAAATCTACTTGTTCCTCATTGCTTGACCTTTTGATCAATGATTTGTTCTGGTTTAACCTCAAAAGATAAATTATCTTGAAGCACAATGTCATCATAGCTTATGACATGCGTTGGATCTGGATGGTACTTCTTCAGTTGGGAGACATGGAAAACATCATGAATTTGGCTTAATTTTGGGGGAAGAGCCAACTTATAGGCCACTGGTCCAGCTTTGGATAAAATCTAAAATAGTCTAACATACCTTGGACTGAGCTTCTTAGTCTTTAGGGATTGACCAACTCCTGTTGTTGGCAACACTTTGAGGAAAACGTGATCACCAACATCAAATTCTAACGGTCTCCTTCTTGTATCTACATAACTCTTCTGTCTACTCTGAGCCGTTAGAAGTCTTTGCTGAATAGCTTTAATCTGTCGGGAAGTCTAATCTACTATATCAAGACCAAGAAAACTTCTTTCACTAAGCTCTGTCCAGCATAAGGGAGATCTGCACTTCCTCCCATAAAGTGCCTCGTAAGGTACCATTGGAATACTTGAATGGAAACTGTTATTGTGGGCGAATTCAATTAATGGTAAATATGTATCCCAATTACCGCCAAAATCCAATACACAGGCATGTAACATATCCTCCAATGTCTGAATCGTTCGTTCCGTCTGCCCATCGGTCTGGGGATGGTAGGCTGTGCTGAATATGAGAGTGGTGTCCATATCTTTCTATAAGGACCTCCAAAACTTAGAAGTAAAATCTTAGGTCTCGGTCCGAAATAATACTGCTTGGAACACCTTGCAGCCTAACAATTTCCTTGATGTAAAGTCTCGCTAACTTTTCTGGAGAATCCTTAACATTCATAGCGAGAAAATGCGTGGACTTAGTCAAACAGTCTATTATCACCCATATTGCATCATGTTTAGCCGCTGTCATCGATAACCCCACTATAAAGTCCATGGATATACTATCCCATTTCCACTCAAGGATATCCAGGGGTTACAACTCTCCTGCAGGCTTCTGGTGTTCTACCTTCACCTTCTGGCAGGTAAGATACTTTGTCACATATTCCGTAATATCCTTCTTCATTCCAGGTCACCAGACAAGTTCTCTAATATCATGGTACATCTTTGTCATTCCTGGGTGAAGAGTATACTTGCTCTTATGGGCTTCTGCCAGTATCTTTTCTCTGAGATCAGATACTTGGGGAACCTAGTTTCTTCCTTTAAACTTCAGTATCCCCTCCTCAGAAATTTCAAAGTTCTTATTCTCGCCTCTAGACAGCTTCCCTTTGAGAATTTTTGCTAGCCAATCCTGTGACTGTACTTCTCTGATTTGATCCTCAAGCAGGGCTGTAAACTGGGTTCTACCTCTATTTCCTTCTACTAACTGTATCTGATATAGAGAACCCCAATCTCTGAAATCCTCTACCAGCTTCTGCTCTCTGATCATTAGTGATGCTACCTGTACTGCCTTTCTGCTTAACACATCCGCAACTATATTCGCTCTGCCTGAATGGTACTTAATCTGAAAATCATAGTCTTTAAGTAATTCCATCCACCTTCATTGTCTCATATTCAACTCTTTTTGATCATGGAGGTACTTGAGGCTCTTGTGGTCGCAAAACAATTCTATTGTTGCTCCATACAGATAGTGTCTCCATATCTTTAGTGCATAAACTATTGCTGCCAATTATAGGTCGTGGGTCAGATAATTCTCTTCGTGAGATTTTGCTGCATAAACACACATCCTAGTCCTTGCTTGCTAGCATCTGTATAAACCACATATAGTTGTGAAGGATCGGGAAGTATAAGTACGAGAGTAGAAGTGAGCTTCCTCTTTAGCTCCTGAAAACTAGCCTAACTCTTCTCGTCCCACAAGAACAGCTAGTTCTTCCTGGTTAACTTGGTCAGCGGAAGAGCAATTCGAGAAAAGTCCTGGATGAATCTTCTGTAATACCCTGCTAGTCTGAGAAAACTTTTGATCTCGGTCACCATCTTGGGTCTCTCCCAGTTGAGTACTACCTCAATCTTACTGGGGTCGACAGCCACTCCCTCTTGGGAAATCACATGGCCGAGAAATCAGACTTCCTGGAGCCAAAACTCGCACTTACTAAGTTTAGCCACCAGCTGCTTCTCTTTTAGGGTATGTAGGATAATCCTCAAATGCATCTCATGCTCTTCAAGAGACTTGGAGTACACTAAGATGTCATCAATGAATACAACCACAAATTGATCCAAGTAAGGACAAAAGATCCTATTCATGTAGTCCATGAATATCACAGGTGCGTTCGTCAATCCAAACGGCATCACTAAGAATTCATAGTGCCCATATCTAGTTCTAAACATAGTTTTAGGGACATCTTCAGACTTAATCTTGAGTTAGTGGTAGCCAGATCTTAGATCAATCTTAGAGAATACACTGGCTCCAACTAGCTGGTCTAACAAATCATCTATCCTAGGGAGCGGATACTTGTTCTTAACTGACTTTGTTCAACTCCCTATAGTCTATGCACAATCTTAGACTACCTTCCTTTTTCTTGACAAACAACACTAGAGCACTCCATGGCGATACACTTGGTCTAATAAAACCTTTTTGGAGTAATTCCTCTATCTGCTTCTTAAGTTCTGTCATTTCATTTGGAGCATTATAAGGGGTCTTAGAAATTGGTCCTGCTCTAGGTACGATGTCAATTGTGAATTCTACTTCTCTATCTGGGGGTAATCCTGTGATCTCTGTCGGAAACACCTCTGGAAATTCCCTAACAACTGGGATTTCTCCTATCCCTTCCTCAACCTCTACTTGCACCGAGAAGAAAATGAGGAATCCTTCATAGCCTTTCCGTAGGCATTTGCCCGGTTGGGCTTCCGTGATGAAGTTCAATCTAACTTCCGGATTCAACTCTAAATCTCTCGAGGGTAAGATTAGGGTTTTATTCTTACAGTCTATTAGGATATTGTGAGATGACAACCAATTTCATCCAATCACCACATCAATCTCATGGAAGGGCATACATATCAAGTCTACAACAGTGCAACAATGCTCATAACAAACTATGTAGTTTAAGCACACATTAGATGTAGTTACCCTATTCTGTGTTGGGGTGGACACATGTATATCATATGGCAATGTATTTATATTCAAGCCAAGTCTTTCAACACAGGCATATGAAATAAAAGAATGACTAGCACCCGAATCAAACATTGCAATCATCGGGGAATTGTTTATCATGATCGTACCTTGGATCATCTCTAGAGACTTCCAGGCTTCTTCCCTTGTGAGGGCAAACACTCGACCCTGGGTATGTGGTCTTGCCTGTTCAGTGTTCTGCAGGCATTCTCTTGAGAAATGTCCAGGTTTGCCACATGTGTAGCAAACATTCTGTCCAGCCATGCATGGTCTGTCACCGTGATTCTTGCCACACTTTGCACACTTCTTGCCCTTCGGTGCCTTACCGCCTTTCTTATTCTTGCAATTATCCCATGGTCATTTCCTCTTATTCACATTGGATGAGGTGCCACCTTGACCTCCCTGACTTCCCTTCTCTACTCTGGAAGTTGTCTTGACCATTAGATGATGGTTTAGGCTGCTTTCTGTGATTCGGCAAGCCTCAACTGCCTTATTGAACTGTTCAAATTGTCTGGGAGCAATCATCTCCCTCAATGATGGCCTCAGTCCTCGAACCATCTTCTCTGTTGTCCACCTCTCATCGTCTCTATAGTGGAGATAGCTTGAATAATGAGAGAGATGGATGAACTTGGCCAAGTACTCGTCAAAAGGCTCGTCCTCTCTTTGCTTCAGAGTCAGGAATTATGCTTCTCTCTCATCTTGGACAGATCTCAGAAAATACTTCTCATAGAACTACTTTAGAAACACTTCCCAAGTCACTGTTGTGTTCTGAGCATCCAGAAGAATCTCAGTATTCTTCCACCAGCGATCAGCATCTCTTTGTAGCTTATATATCACCATTTGGGCTTTTCGCTCTAATGAGCAGTCCAGTACCTTAAAAATCTTCTCTAGACGGTTAATCCAATCTTTCGCCGCTTGGACATCAAATGTTCCATCAAACAATGGCGGGTTGTGCTTACAGAAGCGGGTCATTCACTGTTGGATGTTGTCAGGGTCTGCTACCGGTATTGTCAGCCTGTGCAATGGTTCTGATACTTATGCTGCAGACACCTCTTCCTCTGGCTGCCTCCTGTCGAGGTTCACTAATGCCAATGCTACTACTACAGCTATCGCTGCATCCCTTTCTTATTCCTGGCGAGCTTGCACTGCTCTCATGTCTTCAATGGTCTTCTATTGTTGCTCGAGGAGATCCAAAATTAATTGTAGTGGATCGGGAGGGACCCTTGGACTGGTAAAGGATTTTGTCGAGTCATTAACTAACCCATCATTTAACTAACCAGATAGCATAACAAGGAACAAGAAATAAATATCATGCTTGGATTTCATTAACAAAATAGGCATACAACATTCAGCATTTGAGCATCAGTCAACCAAAGTACAATTTAAAACATTCATCAACCAAGCACTATCATCCTAGCCTACACGGTTAGCTGTACCAAAATACATCCTATGTTAGTGATAGGAGGGTCCTAGTCATCTACAAAAAGTGAACGATAACAAAGCCCTCGAGGCTTCGAATCCAGTCCTCCACATCATCTCCCAGTAGGTAGTTCAGGCGAATGATCTCATGGGTCTAAAATGGAGTGTTGGGTAGGACCTCCACCATCTGACATAACCAATCAAAAGGTTCTAGGTAAGGGTTGCCTGGTCCATAGGCTTGATACAGCTCTCTCACACCCTAGAGGTAGTCTAGGTGTACTCTCAGGTCTGCATCCATATCCCTCCTAATATGATGCCCGAGGAACCTCAGCTGGACACTTAGCTGACCCACACTGCGGATCTCATGACTAGGCTGAACTGGGGTAGGTACAACTGGTACTGCAGGTGCCACAAGTATTACCAGGGCTAGGGGTACAACTGGTCTAGTATTAGGTCCGTGGATATTACATGGATGCATAACAGGGGCAACAACCTGTTTAAGGGACTCAATATAAAGGTCTAAGTCTAATGGCTCCTGGTACAGGCCAGTTACAGGGTTGATCAGGTCTCTGGGTCTGGGGAGGTACAACAACTGTTTTGTAGTGATCCCTAGCAGCTCAGGATAGCACTTAGCATAGTCATTGGAGCACACTGATGAATGGCCAGGGCTAGCATCTCCCATTATCCATTCCTCCGGATCCTTATCCTTAATGAGATCAATTACATTAAGATCCCGATCATTGATTGACAGCTCAGATTTAGAGTTCCAATCCATAGTAATCCCCATCCTGATTCCTATAAAGAGGTGTTAATTCTTTCTTAACTAATGCAAAATCTGGGGAATACTTAAGCAGAGCATTCTATCCTATACCAGAACCTCTGCTCTGATACCAAAAAATGTCACACCTTACTATTTTATCAACTTAGGTTCCATCTAAAACCATTTTAGATCGCATTAGATGGTCTTGGGCTCACTTTTTATCTAAAAAATGCTAAATTTCAGATTTTTACTGTTCATCGAGTAAAAATCCAGTTTCTGACGTTATCTATAATCATGCCAAATTTTGTGATTTGACTTTGCCAAAAACCCTTTTTCCCAGATTCTGACCTTTAACTTTAGAAAATCATTAAAAACCATATACTTGGCCATTTTTAACATGTTAGCTATCAAATTGAATCTCAGGACGTTATCTATAATCATGCCAAATTTCGTGATTTAACGCATTTGGGAGTTTAATCAAAAAGTCACGTGAACGTGACAGTGTCAGTGTGTTTACAGCACTGTTAGTATAATATATACATAGCCAAAAAGATCCAGGAATTTTTGTGGCAAGACACCACAAATTTAACCTTCAATATGCAGCTTTCCCTTAGAGGACTCATGCCCTAAAATGTTAGATTGCATTTGGGAATGAGATTTCTTTGAAATCCCAATAGCAAATTAACCAACTATATCATCAACATGCATAATTATATTAACTACTATTGGTGAACTAGCATGCTTATCATTTGGCAAACTCAATCATGCAAAGGCCAAAGCAAGAAAGTGTAAAGAGCAGCCACATCACAATCAAGAAAGTTCATCCACATAATAGCAATTAATCATGCAATAATCAATAATGCCAAGTCAATGTTAGTAGTTAGGTTCAACTTGCTACCTTGCTCCAAAAGCTTGAGCTTTCTTTCTTTCTCTTCTTTCCCTTCACAAATACCAAACCCTAGCAATGCAATCCATCAAAAAGGGCAGCAAGAATCATTAACCAATGAAGGAAAAGCAAGAACACAAATAAAAAATGACTCTTGCTCCTTAAAGCTTCCACCTTTGTTCACTATTTTTGAACTTGTTTCCTTTTAACCCTAAAAATTTCTTCTTGACTTATTCCTACATGGTTTTTCATGTAGATTCCAAATATGTGCTTAGATCTATGAAAATAAAACTCCTCCTTTTAGCTACCCTTGACCGAACCACTAGGGGTACTTAAACCAAAAATTACAACTTTGTTTTAATGCTTCCAACACTTGTTCCTTTTGGTTTACCTTACACCATTTCTCATTTTAAGCATCATGGAAGCCTTAAAACATTGAAAAACTTATCCTAAGGTTCAGTCATCATCTTGGCCGAAATGAACATCCAAAGAAACAACCAAGAAAAATGCTTCAAAACAACCTATAGCCACTTGCAAACACTAGGAACTAACATGTTTTGATGTGTCTTAGCAAGTATGATCAACAAAACTTCCTTCCCCTCAAGATAACCAATTTGGCCAACTTCCAAAGAAGAGGAGAAACAGATTTTCAACCATAGAAAGAAAGAAAACAAAGCAAGAACCCATCTAGAATCAAGAACTAACCTTGAATCCTTGGTTGTATGGTCAAAAGTGCTTGCTTTTCCTTGCTTCTCCCTCAAAACTCTCTCTTCTCTCTCTTGGGTCTCCTTGGCCAAAATACACATATGAAAATGGGGGAAGATGAGCTTGTTTAATGAGCCAAAATATCCCAACCACCATCTTTAATGAGAATCCAAGTGTCATTACCCTCTTTAATCTTGCTTTCTCTTTCTTAATTAACAAAATCCAAATGAATTTAATTACCAAAAGTCAAGATCCTCTCCATTTGAGGAGTTACACTTGGCAAGTTCAAATCCTCTCCCTTGAGGGCTTGACACATGGCTCAATGTCATCCATTTGATTTGCAAGAACTAGTCTTGATTTATCAGTATACTTTGGCTCTGAGTTTAACTTCCTTCCTATAATTACAGTAGTTTGACCTCTGTAATTATTTTCTATCAGATCCTTAATTTATTCTCCTCATTTTTATCTTCCCAAATTGCCCTCTTTGCCTCAAAATTAATTTCCCAATAATTAAATAAAAAGGAAAATTAATTTCCTCCTCTTTAGAGATTTTTCCAATTTTCACAAGTATTTGGAAAAATCTTGGATATTTGAGGGTCTACTTTTAATTCCATAATCTCATATAATTCCTTGGGGTCTTATAGGAATTTTCTTGGAATTTTATTCTCCCTAAAAATATTTATTTGGAATTTTCCAAATAAAATCCCTTAATTAGCCTAAATCACCCTTAAATCTTCTTGTAATTTCTCTAAGGGTAATTTGGTCATAAAACCAACTTTATAATTTCATATAACTCTCAAAGGATATTAGAGAGTCACAAACCCCACAACTTATAGCCACTAAAGCAAGAGATTGTGGCTTCTTGGAGCAGAGACTTTCAACTGTATTTGTGAGCTTAGACATGTCTTGGGCTAGTTGACTAAAAGTGGATCCCTTTCAGCTTTGTGATCCCTTAGATCCCTTGAGCCTACAGGTTGTTAGTTGAGAGCAAAAGTTCTTATTAACTCCCATGCAGCTCGTGGTTCCATATTCTCCATGAATCCATTTACGGCAGCATCCAAGACTTGGGCATCATAGGGCAACAATCCATTATAGAAATACTGTACCAAGTGCTCCTTAAGGATTTGATGATTGGGGCGACAAGTAAGCATTTCTTGAAACCGACTCTAAAATTCAAAGAATGACTCGAATGGTTCTTGTTTAGCAGCTAAAATTTCCTTCCAGGCAGCCAAGATTTTGGTAGAGGGGAAATACTTGTCCAAAAATGCTTGCTTCAAACTAGTCTATGATTCATAAGTATTGTCCACGTAGAGTGACAAGTTCATGTACCATTCTTTCGCTTTTCCCTCTAAGGACAAGTGAAACACTTTCCACATTACATCGTCAATGCTTGCTCCCACTAGCTTCATGGACAAACACTGCATGTAGATAGTCCAGAGATGGAGGTATGAGTTTTCTCTTACAAGACCATGAAACTTAGGCAATGAGTGGATTAATTGACCTTTGATTTCAAAATTTGCATTAAAAGTAGGAAAGACACTAGGCATAGGTTCCAAATTCCCATCAGATTGATTTAATTCCTTGATAGTTCTACCCCTAGGTTGTTCAGGGATCCTATTCTAGCCATTATTCTCTCACTGCCCCTCATTACCATTGTTATTAGGTCTATTATGATTTCCATTTCCATTTCCAGCATTTGGAGGTATTTAAGCCATGATTTCCTCTTCTACTTCCTTACTCTTACTAAATGAATGGGATTGGTCTCGTAAAAGAAGTGGGCTACAGGATCCTGTATATCTATCTCTCCTACCTTTATGTGCTTTAAGCATGCATAATTACTCAAAATCAAGCACAAATATAGTGAAAGAGAAAAGTAGTGTCAAAACTTTGATATTTACCAAGTATAAATTCAAAAATTGAGGCAAACTCAATGATTTCAAATAATGCTTAGTGAGTTGGAGGTGCATAAAGTGCTATACACTCTCAAAGTATGTGCAGAAAGTAAAGCTATGCAAAAGAGCAAGTCTGGACACTCAGAATATATTTTCACTGCAAAACCAACTCAAGTCGAGACTTAGAGTATCCAAGTCGCGATTTGGTGACACAAAGAGCAACCTTGAAAGGAAAAGGAAATGAGGTCACAATTTGAAAAAGTCCAGGTCATGACTTGGACAAACTGGGAGCAACACTGGAAAATAGAAAGCTGAGGTCACGACAAGCCATAAGTCAGGTTACAACTTAAACATTGAGGTTGCGACTCACTTCATAGAGAGCTACTTTCACAAAACCTTTAAAAAAGTCACTAAGTTTTTTTAACCAGATGATCAACAAACTATACACAGAATTCAAAACTTCAAGCAATTAGCCAAAACACTTAGGATCAAGTTAGAACAAAATGCAAAATCTTGTGCAAGAATGCAAATGCCAAAGTATAGAAAAGCAAGATATTTGTTTCTAAAATTTTTATTCTATGAAATGTAAAAGCTAAGTTCAAAAACTAAAACTCAACGAGAATTGACCCAAATCACAATGGTATGAAAAACCAATTACTAGGGAACCAATTTCTTGGCTCCCTGGTAACAACGCCATTGATCGAGACCGGATTGTCACCTTCTAGGTCGTCAAAAATTGTGATTGCACTAAATAATGTAGTATAGGGCACAACCAATCATTCTTCTTGAGGAGTGCTTTATTAGAAAACAACCAAGTCTAAATTGGTAATCAAAAACATGATGATTTGGGTTAAAAAAAAGGGGATTTTTAACTATTTAAGGTGGTGCAATAAATGAAAAGTGTAGAGAATTAAATGTTTTTTTTTGGTATTTTAATTGAATGAAGAAATGTTTTGGATTAAAAGGGAATTATGGTGATGAAACGGTCTGTTGATGATGGAAACTCAGCTATCACTGCTCTTTAAAATGATTGGGAGTTTTAGAAAATCTCTAAGTCTGAAGAAAACCCTAAGTAATTACTTGGGTCCGATGTCTTAATTAATGAAAACTCATTTTAATCAAAGTTAATTAACATCTCTTAAAACATTGTTAGAAACCACTTAGAGTATAGATGAATGGATGATACAAATGTCCTTAGAAGGTTAATCGATAACCATTGAATACCAAGCATACAGATTAATCACCAATGATCACTGATAATTAAATAAACACAGGGATTCAAAGCTGATATATATATGAATCAACATTAACAACATCCCATCCAAATACATTCAATAGTCTAAACAAAAGATTTACAATCATAAATCAAGTTTGAAACAGATGCAGAAATCCCTAAATCTAGAAATCTCTAACACAGAATTAAACACAAGTTTAAACCGATAACTCCCCTATTAGGTCCTTGAGCTCAAGCTTCGTCCTCCATCAACAAGAGGTTAATGGTTTAGCCTCTCATGCCTTTAAACCGCTCATAATCACTCTAGGAATGAATAACCATGGTTAATACTAAAAATAGGGTTGGAAAAATGGAGAAGAAGGTAGTTGAAGTGGTTTAATCAGTTTAGAAATGCAGAAAATTATAAAGAGATAAAGAAAAATAAAGGTTTTGGGTATAAAATTAATAGGGGCTTGAGACAGAATGGAGGAGGCTACTATCCTTGCAAATTTGCAAAATAGAAGACTCTCCCTTCATGGTAGCTGCCCCCTTTAGGTGTAGAAGCTCAGAAACCTATTCTAAAACGCACAGTTTCACTTAACGCACTCAGGTCGCGACCTCATAAGTGTTAGGTCGTGACTTAGGGGGCTCAAGTCGCGACCTTAGAAGTTTTCATGTCACGACCTAAGAAGATAGAGAGCTTTCAACTTGACTCAGGTCTAAAACATGTAGTTTCATTGAAAGGGCATCCAGGTCATAACCTCAACAGTCCATGTCATGACCTGGGGAGGCAGAATACTCCATTGATGCTCCATCTTGAGTCTTGGATCCTTCTCCAATTGCCTTAAAATCATGACAAAGAGCTTTGTAAAGACTAACTAATTACAAATCAAGGCAATTACAGTTAAGGAGAGAAAAATTGACCCTTTTTACCCCTTAAACAACAAAATACAATGTATGACTCAATGTAATCAAATGGATATAAATGCATGTATAATGAGGATAAAAGTGTTGCAAAACATCAGAAAACACTTGAGAAAATCATATAAAGATTGGGTTCTATCACCATGACATAGTCACCATTGTCATACTCCTTTTTATCGACTTGGAGAGCTCCCTTAGCAAGTATCTTAGGATCCAATGACAAAGCATGTAGTGGAAGAAGTGGAGTCATCAATTGTTCAACTACAAGGTCTAATGATGTCCCTTTTTTTAATAGTGGATGATGAATTTAACACAAGACCTTAATAGGTTGTCCTATCTCCTTCAATGCTTTGATCAAATTTAATGGCTTCTTAGGTTGAGAGCTCACAGTTCCATTACACCCTACGAAATCATCATAAGGAGTACCTTTCTTTAGCACTTTGGGGTTAGTGGGAGGTTCAACAAGTATAGTATTGTTAAATGAAAAGGTGCATGGAGTAGAAGAAGTGTAATCCAATGAAAAAGCATTAGAACACAACACATCACTACCATGGGAGGGGGAAATAGAAGAAGGCGTAGAATGAGGGTAATGGACCATGAGTGCATTAGAGGATTCAACAACCTTATGAGAAGCTTTATCATTGGTAACATGCAAATCATCATCAATTTTATCAATAAAGTGCACATCATGCAAAGAATAATCATTATTATGTTGCTTCATGCTCTCATACATGTTTAAAATGCACAAAATGATCTCTTACACTTATAGTGATAGAAGCTTCCTTTATTTTAATTTGAGTATTAGCAGTTCTCATGAATGTCCACCAAGAATTAATGTACCTTTATTCATGCTTTCCTTAGACATATGTAAAACATAGAAATCTGCAGGAATGAGCAAGTCCTTAACCTTTACTAGCACATCTTCAAGCACCCCATGTGGATATCTAATAGTGTGATCCGCTAATTACAGTATAACACTAGTAGGCTTAAGAATAGTGATGCCTAGGGACTCATAGATTGACTTGGGCATCATATTAAGAGCAGCTTCTAGGTCTAGTAAGGCTTTTGGAATAGTAGTCCTTCCTATGGTGTAAAGTATGGTGAAACTCCCCAGGTCTTGAAACTTAACCACTAATTGAGGCTTAAAAAGGGTGCTAACATTGAAAGGTAGTTAGACCACCTCATTAGGCTTGAACTTCTTTTTATATTTACACAGATCTCTCAAAATCTTAGCATATTTAGGTTGAGAGGCTAACTCAAGTAAAGATACATTAACTTTCAATTTGCTAAACAGCTCAAACAAGTCATCATCTTTCTTATTAGAACTAGTTTTTTCATGCCTTGAAGATAAGAATCTAGAAAGGGAAGTTCCTTAAGATTTATCTCATTACCTTTATTGCAAGCAACTTCTTGAGTGTGAGGTTAACTCCCTTTAGTAGGTCCAACATCTTCTTTACCATTCACAAGTACGATGGCCTTTTTTTTTTTTAAGGTGCTCTTCTTTTTTCTACTTTTAGATGAGGGTACAGTGGCTCTTGGAATTGTAAATCATCATTCAACACTACCTCTTCATCTTCACTTTCATCATCTTTCTTCCTAACTAGCTTGCCACTTCTTAATCTCATGGCATTTAGGCTTTTGTAAGCGGGATTAATCACAGTATTGGATGGTAGTTCTCCCCTCCTAGCATCTTGCTCACTTTTAGAATTTACTATCTGAGTAACTGATGAACCTTGTCACTAGGTAATCAAAATTATACTAGGAAAATGCAGCAGATGAGGTAATACCTGGGTCATTCTTGTCACACCTTACTATTTTGTCAACTTAGGTTCTATCTAAAACCCTTTTAGACCACATTGGATGGTCTTGGGCTCACTTTTTATTCGAAAAACGCTAAATTTTGGATTTTTACTGTTCATCAGGTAAAAATCCAGTTTCTTTAGCCCAACTTCAAAAATTCATAACTTATTCCACAAAAATCAAAATAGGGTGGGTTAAAATTATATTTAAAGCTATTTAAGTGGTATTTCAAGGAAAAATAATCTTGTGATCCAATTCCTTAGGAAAAAGTGTCAGGTTTTTGTGAAAGGTAACACTGTCCATTTGCCAAAAACCCTTTTTCCCAGATTCTGACCTTTAACTTTGAAAAATCATTAAAAATCCTATACTTGGCCATTTTTAACGCGTTAGCTATCAGATTGAAGCTCAGGATGTTATCTATAATCATACTAAATTTCGTGATTTAACACATTCGGGAGCTTAATCAAAAAGTCACGTTAAAGTGGCAGTGTCAGTGTGTTTACAGCACTGTTAGTATAATATATACATAGCCAAAAAGATCCATGAATTTTTGCGGCAAGACACCACAAATTTAACCTTCAATTTGTAGCTTCCCCTTGGAGGATTCAGGCCCTAAAATGTTAGATTGCATTTGTGAATGAGATTTCATTGAAATCCCAATAGCAAATTAACCAACTATAGCACCAACAAGCATCATTATTATGCATAACTACATTAACTACTATTGGTGAACTAACATGCTTATCATTTGGTAAACTCAATCATGCAAAGGCCAAAGCAAGAAATTACAAAGAGCAGCCACAACACAATCAAGAAAGTTCAACCACATAATAGCAATTAATCATGCAATAATCAATAATGCCAAGTTAGTGTTAGTAGCTAGGTTTAACTTGATACCTTGCTCCAAAAGCTTGAGCTTTCTTTCTTTCTCTTCTTTCCCTTCACAAATATCAAACCCTAGCAATGCAATCCATCAAAAAGGGCAGCAAGAATCATTACCCAATCAAGAAAGAGCAAGAACACAATCAAAAAAATGACTCTTGCTCCTTAAAGCTTTCAGCTTTGTTCATTATTTTTCAACTTGTTTTCTTTTAACCCTAAAAATTGCTTCTTAAATTATTCCTACATGGTTTTTCATGTAGATTCCATATATGTGCTTAGATCTATGAAAATAAAACTCCTCCTTTCAGCTACCCTTGACCAAACCACTAGGGGTACTTGAACCAAAATTTACAACTTTGTTTTAATGCTTCCAACACTTGTTCCTTTTGGTTTACCTTACACCATTTCTCATTTTAAGCATCATCGAAGCCTTAAAACATTGAAAAAATCATCCTAGGGTTCACTCATCATCTTGGCCGAAATGAACATCCAAAGAAACAGCCAAGAAAAATGCTTCAAAACAACCTATACTCACTTGCAACCACTAGGAGCTAACATGTTTTTATGTGTCTTAGCAAGTGTGATCAACAAAACTTCCTTCCCCTCAAGATAACCAGTTCGGTCAACACCCAAAGGAGAGGAGAAACAAATTTTTCAACCATACAAAGAGAGAAAACAAAGCAAGAACCTATGTAGAACCAAGAACTAACCTTAAATCCTTGGTTGTATGGTCAAAGATGCTAGCTTTTCCTTGTTCCTTCTTCAAAACCCTCTCTTTTCTCTCCTTTCCTCCCTTGGACGTACTAACATCTAAAAAGGAGGGGGAGATGAGCTTGTTTAATGAGCCAAAATATCCCAACCACCCTCTTTAATGAGAATCCAAGTGTCATTACCCTCTTTAATCTTGCTTTCTCTTTCTTAATTAACAAAATCCAAATGAAATTAATTACCAAAAGTCAAGATCCTCTCCATTTGAGGAGTGACACTTGGCAAGTTCAAATCCTCTCCATTAAGGGCTTGACACATGGCTCAATGTGATCCATTTGATTTGCAAGACACTAGTCTTGCTTTATCAGTATACTTTAGCTCTGAGTTTAACTTCCCTTCTATAATTACAGTAGTTTGGCCTCTATAATTATTTTCTGTTAGATCCATAATTTATTTTTCTCATTTTTATCTTCCCAAATTTCCCTCTTTGCCTCAAAATTAATTTCCTCCTCTTTAGGGATTTTTCCACTTTTCCCAAGTATTTGGAAAAATCTTGGATACTTGAGGGTTTTCATTTAATTCCATAATCTCTTATAATTCCTTGGGGTCTCATAGGAATTTTCTTAGAATTTTATTCTCCTTAAAACTATTTATTTGGAATTTTCCAAATAAAATCCCTTAATTAGCCTAAATCACCCTTAAATTCTCTTATAATTTCTCTAAGGGTAATTCGGTCATAAAACTGACTTTATAATTTTATATAACTCTCAAAGGATATTATCCTTATTTTTTCTTAATTTTTCAAGGCTTGGAAATATTTTTCCTTGTTTTCATTTGACCAATTTTCCTTAATTAGTCAAATTCCTATAATTGGCTTGAAAAAACTATGGTAATTATTTTCCACTAAAATTCTTCTATTTCTCCTTATCATTTTTAATCCTCAATAATTTGAGAATATTTATTATTATAATTACCATAATGCTGGATGTGACATTCCTCCCCCCAAATAAATTTCCTCCTCGAAATTTAAAGCATACCTTAATAAAAAAGCTCAGGGTACCTTTCCTTCATCTCAGCTTCCACCTCCCATGTGGCTTCTTCAGAGGAAAGACGCTTTCAGACCACTTTGACTAGTGAAATCTACTTGTTCCTTAACTGCTTGACTTTTTTATCAATGATTTATTCTGGTCTAACCGCAAAAGATAGATTATCTCAAAGCGCAATGTCATCATAGCTTATGACATGCGTTGGATCTGGATGGTACTTCTTCAGTTGGGAGACATGGAAAACATCATGAATCTGACTTAATTTTGAGGGAAGAGCTAACTTGTAGGCCACTCGTCCAGCTTTGGATAAAATCTGAAGTGGTCCGACATACTTCAGACTGAGGTTCTTAGTCTTTAGGGATCGACTGATGAAAGAGAGCCTTTCTGTCGTTCGCCTTGGGGTTCTCAATCAAAATTTAATCCAAGCTATGCGGTATAGTGCAAACTCGGGTCGTTTCACTTTTGAGAGCCTTTATTAATTACCTAAACTAGACTAAATGCCATGCAATGCAATGAAATGGGGTTTTGGGTTTTTAAGACTTAAATGAATGGTGCCTAAACTAAATGCAATGAAAACAAACCTAAGATACTATATTTTTGGTGTTTTAAGATAATAATGATGGAATGGAAATGAATGATAGGAAATCTCTTGAAAATGGCTTTGATGGCAATCATAGTTCACTTAAAATATTAGGAGTTTCACAAATCATTAGGTTTTCTTAATAAGAACTCATTAACTCAATGAGTCCAAAGCTTTCATTAATGAACTCATTAATGAAAGCTTTGTTTAGCTTCCCTAATGTGTAAATTTGGAATGATCATGTAATTGGCTTAATGTAACACACAATCAACTCAGTACCCAAACACAACCATGCAAGATAGGAGAGAATAATAAGAGTTACAATAAGCATATATGCAACCACATATATTTAAGCACAAAGTTCAACATCAATCAATCCAAATTACAAATGTAATCATTAACCAATAATTACAGTATCAGTCCCAAGTTCCTAACTAAGAAATTACAACTCCTAGACCTAGAAAGCCATAAATCATAGCTAAAAAATTGCAAACTGAAACTAAACTCCCCTTTGAAGCTTAGGAACTCAAGCCACACCACCATTCTTCAAGAGTTGATAAACCCTAGCCCTCCATAGCTTCAAGAAAAGCTCCAACTGAAGTGAATCCGTCGGCCATGGTAGCTGGGAGTGGAAGGAATTGAGATGGAGTGAATGAAAGATGAAGGAAATGGATGGGGAAGAAGATGGAGATGGAGAGGCAAGAGGATGGGAGAATAGAGGTGTTGGAGATGATAGAATAGAGTGATAGGTCGAAAATAGGGTTTCTAAGGGCTTTTAGGGTCAATTTGGGTCGGATCATATGAGTAGAGGGTCCATTTTTGCGTTCTGATCCGGATCTGGCGTTGCTGATACGAGTCTTTCGCCGCGGCGAAGGTATACCTTCGCCGCGGCGAAGCATTCCCGAGAGGAGCTCCGCCTAATCTTGTGTGTTCGCCGCGGCGAAGCTGTAAGTTGGCCGCGGCGAACTCTACCCGAGAGATCACTGGTGAGATTTCCATTTGGCGCCGCGGCGAAGTGTGTTAGTGCTGATACTCTGATCTTGTGTTGTGTCATCCTTTGGTCTTTGATCTTAGCTCCAATTCTCAAGTGTCCTACAATAAAAAGCAACAATTTGAAGCATCAATTGTCCTAGAAATCAACTGAATACAATTAATAACCAGTTATGACAATTTTACCCTCAAAAAGATACTAACTCAAAGTAAGGACTCTTAATCTAAATTAAGCACAATTATCATTAAAAAGGAGCCAAAATCTATCATAAATACCCTTAAAATGATATGAAATAACATAGAATAATTGGGCTAAATCAACTGACTCCCGTTGTTAGCGACACTTTAAGGAAAACGTGATCACCAACATCAAATTCTAACGGTCTCCTTCTTGTATCTGCATAACTCTTCTGTCTACTCTAAGCTGTTAGAAGTCTTTGCTGAATAGCTTTAATTTGTTGGGAAGTCTCATCCACTATATCAGGACCAAGAGAACTTCTTTCACTAAGCTTTGTCCAGTATAAGGGAGATCTGCACTTCCTCCTATAAAGTGCCTCATAAGGTGCCATTTGAATACTTGAATGGAAACTGTTATTGTAGGCGAATTCAATTAATGGTAAAGATGTATCCCAATTACCGCCAAAATCTAATACACTGGCACGTAACATGTCCTCTAATGTCTGAATTGTTCGTTCCGTCTACCATCAGTCTGGGGGTGGTAGGCTATGTTGAATCTAAGAGTGGTGTCCATCTCTTTCTGTAAGGACCTCCAAAACTTAGAAGTAAATTTTGGGTCTCGGTCTGAAACAATATTGCTTGGAACACCATGCAGCTTAACAATTTCCTTGACGTAAAGTCTCACTAACTTTTCTAGAGAATCTTTAACATTCATAGTGAGAAAATGCGTGGACTTAGTCAGACGGTCTATTATCACCCATATTGCATCATGTTTAGCCGCTATCATCGGTAACCCCACTATAAAGTCCATGGATATGCTATCCCATTTCCACTCAGGGATATCCAGGGGTTGCAACTCTCCTGTAGGCTTATGGTGTTCTACCTTCACCTTCTAGCAGGTAAGACACTTTGTCACATATTCTGTAATATCCTTTTTAATTCCAGGCCACCAGAAAAGTTCTCTAACATCATGGTACATCTTTGTCATTCCTGGGTGAAGAGTATACTTGCTCTTATGGGCTTCTGCCAGTATCTTTTCTCTAAGGCCAGATACTTGGGGAACGTAGGTTCTTTCTTTAAACTTCAGTATCCCCTCCTCAGAAATTTCAAAGTTCTTATTCTTTCCTCTAGACAGCTTTCCTTTAAGAATTTTCGCTAGCCAATCCTATGACTGTGCTTCTCTGATTTGATCCTTGAGCAAGGCTGTAAACTGGGTTTTACCTCTATTTCCTTCTACTAATTGCATCTGATATAGAGGACCCCAATCTCTGAAATCCTCTACCAGCTTCTGCTCTCTGATCATTAGTGATGCTACCTGTACTGTCTTTCTACTTAAGGCATCCGCAACTACATTTGCTTTGCTTGGATGGTACTTAATCTGGAAATTGTAATCTTTAAGCAAGTCCATCCATCTTTGTTGTCTCATATTCAACTCTTTTTGTTCATGGAGGTACTTGAGGCTTTTGTGGTCACAAAACAATTCTATTGTTACTCCATACAGATAGTGTCTCCATATCTTTAGTGCATAAACTATCGCTGCCAATTCCAGGTCGTGGGTCGGATAATTCTCTTCGTGAGATTTCAACTGGCGTGAGGCGTAGTGTCACACCTTACTATCAGATCTGCTTAGGGTTTAATTAAAACCATTTTAGACCACATTGGATGGTCTTGGGCTCAAAAAATTCATGAAAAACGCTGATTTTCGGATTTTTACTGTTCGCGGGTAAAAATCCAGTTTTCTGGCCCAACTTCAAAAATTCATAACTTATTCCAAAAAAATCCAAATGGAGTGGTTAAAAATTATATAAAAATATATTTGAATGATTTTTCAAGGAAAAATAATCTTATGAACCAATTCTATTTGAAAAAACGTCAGGCTTTTGTGAAATTCACCTCTGTTCATTTGGCAAAAATCCTTTTTCCAGATTCTGAATCTTAACTTTGAAAAATCATTAAAAATCATATACTTGGCCATTTTTAACGTGATTCCTATCAATTTGAAGCTCAGGACGTCAACTCTAAGCATATCAAATTTCATGTAGAGATTCATTCGGTAACTTAATGAAACGTGGCTCTAAACTAACGTCCTGCTTAGGGATTACAGCACCAAACATTAATATTTATACATAATCAAATGTCCCCGAATTTTTATGGTGCAACACCATAATTTAGCCTCCAATCTACACCTTGCTCTTGAGAGTTTTAGGCCCTAACATGTTTCATTATATTTGGGGGATGAGATTTTGAGAAATCCCATTAGCAAGACCAATAAACCAAAACATTAACATGCATCAATTACAAGCATTTCAACCTTTTGCTATTAATAGGGAACTACTTTACCTCATACATGTAGCACTCTAATTTGCAATAGCCAAGGCACATAAAGCAAGGAGTATAGCTACATAATCATCATCATCCTCATCATTTAGTTCAACCACATAATAGCACATGAAATTGCATAGCAATCAATGCAACATTCAACATTAAGGTCAATTAAATCTTACTACCTTAATTCAATGCTCTTTGATTTTCTTGTCCTTCTTTCTTGCTTCCTCAAATGCCAAACCCTATGAAAGAGAGCCTTTCTGTCGTTCGCCTTGGGGTTCTCAATCAAAGATAAATCCAAGCTATGCAGTATAGTGCAAACTCAGGTCGTTTCACTTTTGGGAGCCTTTATTAATTACCTAAGCTAGACTAAATGCCATGCAATGCAATGAAATGGGATTTTGGGTTTTTAAGACTTAAATGAATGGTGCCTAAACTAAATGCAATGAAAACAAACCTAAGATACTATATTTTTGGTGTTTTAAGATAATAATGATGGAATGGAAATGAATGGTAGGAAACCTCTTGAAAATGGTTTTGATGGCAATCATAGTTCACTTAAAATATTGGGAGTTTCACAAATCCATTAGGTTTTCTTAACGAGAACCTCATTAACTCAATGAGTCCAAAGCTTACATTAATGAACTCATTAATGAAAACTTTGTTTAGCTCCCCTAATGTGTAATTTTGGAATGATCATGCAATTGGCTCAATGAAACACACAATCAACTCAATACCCAAACACAACTATACAAGATAAGAGAGAATCATAAGAGTTATAATAAGCATATATGCAACTACATATATTTAAGCACAAATTTCAACATCAATCAATCCAAATTACAAATGTAATCATTAACCAATAATTACAGTATCAGTCCCAAGTTCCTAACTAAGAAATTACAACTCCTAGACCTAGAAAGCCATAAATCATAGCTAAAAATTGCAAACTGAAACTAAACTCCCCTTTGAAGCTTAGGAACTCAAGCCACACCACCATTCTTCAAGAGTTGATAAACCCTAGCTCTCCATAGCTTCAAGAAAAGCTCCAACTGAAGTGAATCCGTCGGCCATGGTAGCTGGGAGTGGAAGGAATTGAGATAGAGTGAATGAAAGATGAAGGAAATGGATGGGGAAGAAGATGGAGGTGGAGAGGTAAGAGGATGGAAGAATAGAGGTGTTGTAGGAGATGGAATGGAGTGTGTGGTCGAAAATAGGGTTTCTAAGGGTTTTAGGGGTCCATCTGGGTCGGATCATATGATTAGAAGCTCCATTTTCGCGTTCTGATCCGGATCTGGCGTTGCTGATACGAAGAGTTCGCCGCGGCGAAGCATGCCCGAGAGGAGCTCCACCTAATCTTGTGATTTCTCCGCGGTGAAGCTGTAAGTTGGCCGCGGCGGACTCTGCCCGAGAGATTACTGGTGAGATTTCAATTTGGCACCGCGGCAAAGATTCTCTTCGCCGCGGCGAACTCTATTAGTGCTGATACTCTGATCTTGTGTTGTGTCATCCTTTGGTTTTTGATCTTGGCTCCAATTCTCAATTGTCCTACAATAAAAAGCAACAATTTGAAGCATCAATTGTCCTAGAAATCAACTGAATACAATTAATAACCAATTATGACAATCTTAACCTCAAAAAGACACTAACTCAAAGCAAGGACTCTTAATCTAAATTAAGCACAATTATCATCAAAAGGAGCCAAAATCTATGATAAATACCCTTAAAATGATATGAAATAACATAGAATAATTGGGCTAAATCACCCTAACATGGAAATCCACAAAAATGGTAGCAAGCATCATCAACCGTTCCTTATAAAAATCAATTACATAATTCAAGTAACTCCTAAACCCCTTCAAGCTTCTATCTTTGTTCTTGAATTTCTAGAGCTGGTTTCCATAAACCCTAAAAATTCCCTCTTGACCATTTCCTACATGGTTTTTCATGTAGATTCCAAATATCTACTTAGATTTAAGAAAATAAAACTTCCTCTTTTAGTTTCAGCTTGGCCGAACCATTAGGGTTCCTTATCCAAAAATTGAAACTTTGATTCTATGGCTTCCAACACTTGTTCTTTAGGTTTACCCTGCACCATTTTTCATTTTGAACACAATGGAAGCCTCAAAACTATGAAAAAAACATACTAGGGTCCAGATCTAGCTTTGTCCAAAATGGAACTCAAGCAACATGGCAAAGAAAACACTTCAAAATCAACTTACAACCACTTGTAATCACTAGGATCTAACATGCTTTGAAGTGTTCTAGCAAGATTAAACCATAAAACTTCCTCCTCTATAATATATATGTTTCGGCAAGCATCAAAAGAGAAGGGAAACTATGATTTTTCAACCATACAACTCAAGCAAACAAGGTGGAGAACAACTTAAGAACAAAAACTAACCTTGAAGCTTGGTTGGTTGATCAAAGTTGATGGCTTTCCCTTGATTTCCACTTGAAACTCTCTCTTTTATCTCTTGCTCTCACCTTGGCCGAACCATAATTAGATTTAGGGGGAAGGAAGAGCTCATTCAATGCACACAAAATATCCCACCAACCTTCATTAATGTTATGCCAAGTGTCATAAGCCTACTTAGTCTTAATCCTCCCTCTTAATTAACTTAAATCATAATGTAATTAAATTCGAAAGTTAAGATCCTCTCCATTAGTAGCTTGACACTTGGAAAGCTTTAATTACCATCCATTAGAGGCTTGACAAGTGGCAACTTGTGGGCCAAGTAAAGTGCAAGACTCTGATTAACACTTTATCGGTGCACTTTGACTCCGGGTTTAATTTCTTTTCTATAGCTACAGTGCTCTGGCCTCTGTAATTATTTTTTGTCAGATCCATAAATTATTCTTCTCATTTTTATCTTCCCAAATTGCCCTCTTTGTCTCAAATTTAATTTTCCAATAATTAAATAAAAAGGAAAACTATTTTCCTTCTCGTTAGTGATTTTTCCTCTTTTCAAAGGAATTGGGAAAAATCTTGGATACTTGAGGGTCTTCATTTAATTTCATAATCTCTTATAATTTCTTAGGATATCATAGGAATTTTTTTGGGATTTTATCCTCCTTAAAAATATTTATTTGGAATTTTCCAAATAAAGGACCTTAAACTAGCTTAAATCGCCCTTAAATTCCTTTGTAATTTCTCTAACGGAGTTTGGTGATAAAACCAATTTTATAATCCCATATAATTCTCAAAGAATATTGTCCTTATTTTTTTTTTTAATTTTCTGAGGCTTGAAAAAAATTTTCCATAATTATTCTTGACTAATTTTCCTTAATTAGTCAAGCCTTTCATAATTGGCTTGGAAAACTATAATAATTATTTTCCACCACAATTCTTCTATTTCTCGTCATTTTTTATCCTTAATTATTTAGGAATATTTCTTATTCCTAATTGCCATATTACTGGATGTGACACGTAGGCTACTACCCGCCCTTGCTGCATAAGCACACACCCCAGTCCCTACTTGCTAGCATCTGTATAAACCACATATGGTTGTGAAGGATCGGGAAGTATAAGTACGGGAGTAGAAGTGAGCTTCCTCTTTAGCTCCTGAAAACTTGCCTCACTCTTCTCATCCCACAAGAACGACTGGTTCTTCCTGGTTAACTTTGTCAGCGAAAGAGCAATTCGAGAAAAGTCTTGGATGAATCTTTTGTAATACCCTGCTAGTTTGAGAAAACTTCTGATCTCGGTCACCGTCTTGGGTCTCTCCCAGTTGAGTACTACCTCAATCTTACTGGGGTCGACAGCCACTCCCTCTCAGGAAATCACATGGCCGAGAAATCGGACTTCCTGGAGCCAAAACTCGCACTTGCTAAGTTTAGCCACTAGCTGCTTCTCTTTCAGGGTATTTAGGACAATCCTCAAATGCTTCTCATGTTCTTCAAGAGACTTGGAATACATTAAAATGTCATCAATGAATACGACCACAAATTGATCCAAATAAGGACGAAAGACCCTATTCATGTAGTCCATGAATATCGCAGGTGCGTTTGTCAATCCAAACGGCATCACTAAGAATTCATAGTGCCCATATCGGGTTCTAAACGCAGTTTTAGGGACATCTTCAGACTTAATCTTGAGTTGGTGGTAGCCAGATCTTATATCAATCTTAGAGAATGCACTGGCTCCAACTAGCTGGTCTAATAGATCGTCTATCCTAGGGAGCGAATACTTATTCTTAACTGTGACTTTGTTCAACTCCTTATAGTCTATGCACAATCTTAGACTACCATCATTTTTCTTGACAAACAACACTGAGACACCCCATGGCGATACACTTAGTCTAATAAAACCTTTTTCGAGTAATTCCTCTATTTGCTTCTTAAGTTCTGTCATTTTATTTGGGGCCATTCTATAAGGGGCCTTAGAAATTGGTCCTGCTCCAGGTACGATGTCAATTGTAAATTCTACTTCTCTATCTGGGGGTAATCCTGTGATCTCTGTCGGAAACACCTCTGGAAATTCCCTAACAACTGGGATTTCTCCTATCCCTTCCTCAACCTCTACTTGCACTGAGAAGAAAACGAGGAATCCTTGATAGCCTTTCCGTAGGTATTTTCCTGCTTGGGCTTCCGTGATGAAGTTCAATCTAACTTCCAGATTCAACTCTAAATCTCCGGAGGGTAAGATTAGGGTTTTATTCTTACAGTCCATTAGGATATTGTGGGATGACAACCAATTTAGTCCAATCACCACATCAATCTCATGGAAGGGCATACATATCAAGTCTACAGGAGTGCAACAGTGCTTATAACAAACTATGCAGTTTAAGCACACATCAGATGTAATTATCCTATTCTGTGTTGGGGTGGACACATGTATATCATATGGCAATGTATTTATATTCAAGCTAAGTCTTTCAACACAGGCATATGAAATAAAAGAATAACTAGCACCCGAATCAAATATTGCAATCACCGGGGAATTGTTAATCATGATCGTACCTTGGATCATATCCAGAGACTTCCGGGCTTCTTCCCTTGTGAGGGCAAAAACTCGACCTTGGGTGCGTGGTCTTGCCTGTTCAATGTTCTGCGGGCATTCCCTTGAGAAATGTCCAGGTTTGCCATATGTGTAGCAAACATTCTGTCCAGCCATGCACGGTCTGTCACTGTGATTCTTGCCACACTTTGCACACTCTTACCGCCTTTCTTATTCTTGCGGTTATTCCAGGGTTGCTTCCTCTTCTTACTTGCATTAGATGACCCTGACCTCCCTGACCTCCCTTCTCTTCTCTGGGAGTAGTCTTGACCATCAGATGATGGTTTAAGCTGCTTTTCGTGATTTGGCAAGCCTCAACCGCCTTGTTGAACTGCTCAAATTGTCTGGGAGCAATCATCTCCCTCAATGATGGCCTCAGTCCTCGAACCATCTTCTCTGTTGTCCACCTCTCATCGTCTCTATAGCGGAGATAGCTTGAATAATGAGAGAGACGGATGAACTTAGCCAAGTACTCATCAAAAGGCTCGTCATCTCTTTGTTTCAGAGTCAAAAATTCTGCTTCTCTCTCATCTCGGACAGATCTCAAAAAATACTTTTCATAGAACTGCTCCAGAAACACTTCCCAAGTCATCGTCGTGTTTCGAGCATCCAGAAGAATTTCAGTATTCTTCCACCAGCGATCAGCATCTCTCTCTAGCTTATATATCGCCATCTGGGCTTTTCGCTCTGACGAGCAGTCCAGTACCTTAAAAATCTTCTCTAGACGGTTAATCCAATCTTCCACCGCTTGGACATCAAATGTTCCATCAAACGACGACGGGTTGTGCTTATAGAAGCAGGTCATCTATTGTTAGATGCTGTCGGGGTCTGCTACTGGCATTGCTGGCTTGGGCAATGGTTCTGATGCTTGTTCTGCAGAGACCTCTTCCTCTAGCTACCTCCTGTCGAGGTTCGCTAATGCCGCTGCTACTGCTGCAGCTATCGCTGCATCCCTTTCTTGTTCCTGGTGAGCTTGCGCTACTTTCATGTCTTTGATGGTCTTTTGCTGTTGCTCGAGGCGATCCAAAATTAATTGTAGTGGATCAGGAGGAACCCTTGCGTCTTGCACTGGGGGTCTCTCCGGTGAAAGGTTTCGTTGAGTTCTAATTAACCCAATCCATAGCAATCCCCATTCTGATTCTTGTAACGAGGTGTTAATTCTTTCTTAATTAACCCAAAATCTAGGAAATACTTAAGCAGAGCATTCTATCTTATGCCAGAACCTCCGCTCTGATACCAAAAATGTCACACCTTACTATTTTGTCAACTTAGGTTCCATCTAAAACCCTTTTAGACCACATTGGATGGTCTTGGGCTCATTTTTTATCTGAAAAACGTTAAATTGATTTTTACTATTCATCGGGTAAAAATCCAGTTTCTCTGGCCCAACTTCAAAAATTCATAACTTATTCTAAAAAAATCAAAATGGGGTGGGTTAAAATTCTATTTAAAGCTCTTTAAGTTCTCTTTCAAGGAAAAATAATCTTGTGATCCAATTCCTAAGGAAAAAGCATCAGGCTTTTGTGAAAGGTAACAATGTCCATTTGCAAAAAACCCTTTTTCCCAGATTTTGACTTTTAACTTTGAAAAATCATTAAAAATCGTATACTTGGCCATTTTTAATGTGTTAGCTATCAGATTGAATCTCAGGACATTTTCTATAATCATACAAAATTTCATGATTTAACACATTTGGGAGCTTAATCAAAAAGTCACATGAATGTGGCAGTGTCAGTGTGTTTACAGCACTGTTAGTATAATATATACATAGCCAAAAAGATCCACGAATTTTTATGGCAAGACACCACAAATTTAACCTTCAATTTGCAGGTTTCCCTTGGACAATTCAGGCCCTAAAATGTTAGATTGCATTTATGGAATGAGATTTCATTGAAATCCCAATAGCAAATTAACCAACTATAGCACCAACAAGCATCATTATTATGCATAACTACATTAACTACTATTGGTGAACTAGCATGCTTATCATTTGGCAAACTCAATTATGCAAAGGCCAAATTAAGAAAGTGCAAAGAGCAGCCACAACACAATCAAGAAAGTTCAACCACGTAATAGCAATTAATCATGCAATAATCAATAATGCCAAGTTAGTGTTAGTAGCTAGGTTTAACTTGCTACCTTGCTCCAAAAGCTTGAGCTTTCTTTCTTTCTCTTCTTTCCCTTCACAAATATCAAACCCTAGCAATGAAATCCATCAAAAAGGGCAGCAAGAATCATTACCCAATCAAGAAAGAGCAAGAACACAATCAAAAAAATGACTCTTGCTCCTTAAAGCTTCCATCTTTGTTCACTATTTTTCAACTTGTTTTCTTTTAACCCTAAAAATTGCTTCTTAACTTGTTCCTGCATGGTTTTTCATGTAGATTCTATATATGTGCTTAGATCTATGAAAATAAAACTCCTCCTTTCAGCTACCATTGACCGAACCACCAGGGGTACTTGAACCAAAATTTACAACTTTGTTTTAATGCTTCCAACACTTGTTCCTTTTGGTTTACCTTACACCATTTCTCATTTTAAGCATCATGGAAGCCTTAAAACATTGAAAAAATCATCCTAGGGTTCACTCATCATCTTGGCCGAAATGAACATCCAAAGAAACAGCCAAGAAAAATGCTTCAAAACAACCTATACTCACTTGCAACCACTAGGAGCTAACATGTTTTTATGTGTCTTAGCAAGTGTGATCAACAAAACTTCCTTCCCCTCAAGATAACCAGTTCGGTCAACACCCAAAGGAGAGGAGAAACAGATTTTTCAACCATAGAAAAAAAGAAAACAAAGTAAGAACCTATGTAGAACCAAGAACTAACCTTAAATCCTTGGTTGTATGGTCAAAGATGCTAGCTTTTCCTTGTTCCTTCTTCAAAACCCTCTCTTTTCTCTCCTTTCCTCCCTTGGCCGAACTAACATCTGAAAATAAGGGGAAGATAAGCTTGTTTAATGAGCCAAAATTTCCCAACCACCTTCTTTAATGAGAATCCAAGTGTCATTACCCTCTTTAATCTTGCTTTCTCTTTCTTAATTAACAAAATCCAAATGAAATTAATTACCAAAAGTTAAGATCCTCTCCATTTGAGGAGTGACACTTGGCAAGTTCAAATCCTCTCCATTAAGGGCTTGACACATGGCTCAATGTGATCTATTTGATTTGCAAGACACTAGTCTTACTTTATCAGTATATTTTGGCTCTGAGTTTAACTTCCCTTTTATAATTACAGTAGTTTGGCCTCTGTAATTATTTTCTGTCAGATCTTTAATTTATTATCCTCATTTTTATCTTTCTAAATTGCCCTCTTTGCCTCAAAATTAATTTCCTAATAATTAAATAAAAAGAAAAATTAATTTCCTCCTCTTTAGGCATTTTTCCACTTTTCACAAGTATTTGAAAAAATCTTGGATACTTGAGGGTCTTCATTTAATTCCATAATCTCTTATAATTGCTTGGGGTCTCATAGGAATTTTCTTGGAATTTTATTCTCTTTAAAAATATTTATTTGCAATTTTCCAAATAAAATCCCTTAATTAGCCTAAATCAACCTTAAATTCTCTTATAATTTCTCTAAGGGTAATTCGGTCATAAAACCAACTTTATAATTTTATATAACTCTCAAAGGATATTATCCTTATTTTTTCTTAATTTTCCAATGCTTGGAAATATTTTTTCTTATTTACGTTTGACCAATTTTCCTTAATTAGTCAAATTTCTATAATTGACTTGGAAAATTTATGGTAATTATTTTCCACTAAAATTCTTCTATTTCTCCTTATCATTTTTAATCCTCAATAATTTGAGAATATTTCTTATTTTTAATTATCATAATACTGGATGTGACAATTCTTCTCAAGAAGCCTTAAGTTGTAGTTTAATTCTTAACAATTCACTTTAATTATCAAGTTACCGAGGTGAAATATTGAGTTTCAGACTAGGGAAATCTAAGTAAGAACAAGTTCAAAGTAAAAGGGTAATAACAAAGATCCAAAATGTAAAAGAGATTCAGATAAGAAATGATAGTTCTTCTAGCACTTCATCCTTCCTTCCTTGTTCAATCTTATAAATTAGAGTCTCCTAGAGTCAATTCAAAGGATAGATTTAGCTACTGCTCAAATCTCTCTAAACACAGATTAAAAACAATTATCTTACTAGATTTATTGTCTTGCTCTGTAGAGAAGAAAAATCAATTGACAAGAACATTTGAGAAATAAATTGCAATTCTCTAAGGATGACCAAAACTGTGTGTCATCAAAATCATTCAATCAGATTCAGAATTACAGAACAACAGTCCAAGCAATTTGAATTAAATCTACAAATTATCAAAGAATCCTCTATTTAACTTAATCAAAGGACACAACTCATTTCCAAATGTTCAATCATATCTAAATTCCAAGAAACATAAATCTAATCACACAACTCATGTTCTAATCACAAATGTTCAACTAATACAAATGAATCTTAGAATAGGAAGTGGAAATCAGATCTGAAAAGACTCCCTATTTAGCTCCATGAATTTAGGTTAGCTTCATTGCTAGGAGAACTTGAGAATTCAGCCACTCATGCTTTGATTTGCAGCAGAATCAACAAGAATCAATGAAAGATCCATGGATGATCGGTGGAAGATGATGGATTTGGATGAAAATGGAAGAGAGAATTGAGAGAAGGCAGAGAGAACAAGAAAACCGATAATATGGAGATGGAAAGATTGAATCTGAACTCCCCCTGCACAAGCACACGACTTCTGTATTTAAATCTGAAGTTTTTTTATTGTCTGTTGTGGTGCCTTGCCAAAATGGTGTCATCTCAATTAGTGATTCTAAGCTCTTTTGTTAAACTACATCCGCTATGGCGTTTTTGATAATATGCCGTGACGCCTATTACCAAGAGTACTTTCGTAAATCCGCCACAACTTCTTCCCCTATTTGCCATGGCACTTCTGATAGAATGGCGAGAATGCTAGTGAAGCTCCCTAAAATTCACACCAAACAAGGATCACAAGTACACACCTATAAAATCACATAAAATCATGCAAAGACACAAATAAAATCTCACAATTCCCGTCACCAACTCTTATACACAATGAAAGCTAATTATACCCAAAATATGCAAAAATAAATGGTAAAAGCATAAGTTTAGGACTAGAAATATATGTAAATAATGAGGCTTATCAACTCCCCCGTACTTTGCTTTTGCACACTTGGGTAAAATCTGGTCTGAACATAATGCAAAAAGGAAAGATGAAAGGGAAGGAAAAGGCAGGCTCAAAAGTCCAAGTTACTGCGTAACACCTTAGGTTTATACAAATTAACTTGCCTTGCAGAGGCATTTGGAATCACTTTTGAAGACTACAAGTGATGAAAAATCAAGTTTGAAAATTTCCTTTTACAGGTTACTATTCATTGTCTCCTCAAAATGTGGCAAACTTTGAAAATTCATAACTAATTGTAAAAAAATAAAAATCAAGTGACTCCAAGTTCTACAGAAAGCCCTTTGGACAAAATTTTGAGGAAAAATAATTTCTCAATTGGTTGCCTTGAAATTCAAGCCCAGTTTTCTTTGAAAAAACTTACTGTTCAATTGGTCATTTTTAGATTTTTACTTTAGTTTTGCCTAACTTTGGAAAGGCATAACTTTCTACTCAGTTATCGGAATCAGGCAAACTACCTCTCATTCTAAAGAGAAAAATCATATCTCTTTGCTTGTCAAATTTCATAACCTAACTCACTTGTTTACTCATACGGTCATTGGTCAAACTTTAGTCCATTTTAGTTGACTTTTTACCCCTTTTGAAAAGGTAACTTAACTTAGTTGGCCATTTACCATCAACATACTCTCATTAGCTATACTAGCTATTTCTAACATGCTTGGACTATTCTACTCATGCTTGTATACTTCTAACCTTAATCATACTATTGGAAACTTAATGCATGCTTAATATTACATTCTTCCAAAATAGAAAGGTTCAAAGCCATATAAAGTCACTATGGCTTTCTACCTCTTCAACTAAGAGCCAACTCCCTTCCTTTGTCCTTGGATGTTGAAGGCCCTAGGATTTTTTTAAATATTAGGGTAAGATTCTTGGGGAATCTTAGCAGCAATTGCATACATTATCAAGGTCAATAGATTGCAAATTAAGCTACATGCATACACACTTTAACTTTATGTTCATCCTATGCCAAGGACATATCATCATAAACATTCATAGCACTCAGCATAGCATAAGCCAAGACATAATTTGCATGGAGACAACATCATATAACATAACATTCTTATCCACCTCATAGGATAACAGGTTAGCAAAACACAGCCATAATCATACAAAGTATGGTGCACTCTAATATAATGAATTGCAAAACTACCTTGCTGGCTTCCCTTCCTTGAATTTCTCTTCTTCCTTGCTAACCTTTCCTTCTCTTGTTGTGTATAGGCAACCAGTGATACAACATTAAGTGTTATTACAACTTCATAACTTAACATAACCCCTTGACCCCTTTTTCTTGATTTTTAGGGTTTATTTTTCTAACTTTGATTTGTGAACTTTCTTAGGCCTTTTCTACATAATTTTTCATGTAGAATTCAAATATCATATTATTTTTATGAAAATCCAATTCCTCCCCTGCTAACTTGATTTGGCCGAACCATAGGGATAAATAAGTTCAAGATTTTCATTTCAATTTTTAATGCTTCCAACATCCCTTTCTTGGTATATACCTACACTAAATCATCATTTAAACTCATTGGAAGCATCAAATTGAATTGAAACAACTTTACTCATGCATTTCTCAATTTGGCCGAACACCATAAATAATCATAGGGAGAAGGATTCTCAACAAAACTAACATGTAATCACTCACTCCTTAACCTTTAACCATGTTTAATCTATGTCATACATTACCTAAACCCTTCCTAATCCATTGTGAGAAAATTTTGGGTAGCACTTCCTCTTAGGAAAATGACCTTCCATCATCATTAAAATAGCATAAAACCAACATATCACCATTATAACTTGAAATAGAAGAGTCGTAGAAGCTTACCTTGGCTCCAAATGACTTCTTCTCATTAGAACTCTTCTCTTTCTCTCTCTAAATGAAATTTTGTAAGAGGTTCCCCACTTGAAAGGTCTTACACGAAATGAACATGTGGGAGGGGGTATTTATAGGCTTTATTTTTCATTAATTCTACACATGCCCTTCTTGCATAAGACTTAATCCTGGCCTTCCAATTTTTACCTCTTTCCACATGTACAAATCTTAGGCTATATGGCTTAATATGTTGACACTTGGATGGTGACTCACTAGGGCTTATGTCATCTCTTCTTATCTATTAAGATTAATTAGGCTTTAATCCAGGTTAACTCTCTTAATTCCTTGATTAACTTGGCTAATTATCCTTATAGAAACTTTTGACTTTTCAAAGATAAATGGTTGAATCCTAGCTATCCAATGAACCATGTTTGCCATTTGTCAAGATCTTATGCAAGATGACTTAACAATAATCATCTTTACTTATCCCTAATTAGATTTTAATCTAACTTGATTTATTATTTTCTTTTCCTTTTCCCCTTTCTTGGCTAATTTGGGTGTGACATGTGTCCTTGTCAATCTGTAAGAAATTTTAATACCCCTGTTGTCCTGACAGTCCACTGAGTTTTAATACAATATTGGTTTATTTTATCTAATAGCTGAAAAATTCTAGTATCTCATAATTCTTATATCAACTCACCATTAATTATATCTCTCTAAAAGGAACTTTCCTGATTAATTTCATAATTTTTCTTCTCTTGTAAATCTTTAAATTGCTGTTTCTGTAAAAACAGACAATCTACCGATATTAATTTAGCTCTAAATTTAATTAAAGCTAACCTCCTCATCATTCAAAGTTGGAAATAATTTTATAAATCTTCATAATTCCTAAATAAATTTCGTTTAATTTTTTATAATTTTCTAAGATCTCTAGTTATTTTTAATAATTAATATTGGCTAATTTTTCCTAGTTTAGCCAAAATATTAATAATTAAAATAATTTTTAGTAAATTATTTTCAACCTGTATTTACTTCCTAGACCTCAAATACCATTCTACGACATTAATTCTATTTTTCATGATTTATTGGAAATATTTAGGATTTTCAAACACTAATTACGATAATGCCCTTTATAGACCAATCATTTTAGAAATGACAATTTGGTCCTTTTCCAGTTTTCCCTTCAATTGTTATGTTGTTTATCTATCTTTTATCTCACCTGGCCTTAGTTAACCTTAATTCCTTCATTAACCATGCTAAAGATATCAGGGTGTGACATATTTCCCTATTTCTAGGTTAGAAATTCTAGGATGTTACACACTGCAACCAATAGTGACTCTTTAATTAATATCAATCCATAGAACATTTCTAATACAAAGAAATCAATCAATGATATACAATTTAATCCAAGTGAATAAGATATAGAAGACCACATAAGGGACTTAGTGTATCACTCAACTCACAAGTGTTGAGGGTTCTTTCACTCTATTTACTTGTTTGAATACTCTACCATATGCTTATAATAGCCCTACCTCTCCACCACTCAAATAAATGAGCACTCAAGGATCAAGAGGACTTTTGTGGCTTGTAATGTAAAGGATAGGAAGATAGTGCACAAGAATGCATATGAGTATGCAATGTAAATCAACAGGTAGAATTCAATAGCATTAACAATGTTCAATTTAAGGGTTGATTTCTTGATGTTAAATTCGAAGGTAGCAAAGGTGCTTTTGTTCCTTCTTTCTTCTCTTTTCTTGATATCTTCGGGAAAAAAAATTTTTTGCCTTTCTTTTTTTTCTATTTGTTTGCTTCATTTCTTTTCAGCTTCTTTCTATGCTTTTTTTTTCATATTTCCTTTTTCTTTTCTTTTTGCACCCATGCTCACGCATGTACTTTCTCATATCAATCCATCAATTAAATCCATCATAATGCTAGTGAATTCCAAAAGGGATGAATGAAATGAAATATGCATTGCTATACGAAGGAGGTTATATGAATGGAAATGAAATGAATAGAAAATTCAACTAAAGGGCTCAAATGGGTAGCAAGAGATAAATCATGTAGGGGTTGGCCATTTGGTCTAAGTAGCTATTTTGAATGAATACCTCAATCATGTTCAAGAGTGCAAATGTTACATATAGTCTTGATTAAGAACTAAGACAAGTTCTGGAGAGTATAAGAGACAAGCGAATACACATACAAGAAATGAGTATAAAGGCCTAAAGAATCCTTCCAACTAGGCTTTGTCTTCCATATTCATTCACTTAGGCTAAAGAACACATTATGCTTAATCTCAATGCATTAGAAAATTTCACTTCATGATATTAATTTTCAAATCAAAATCAGTCACAAATACAACATTAAACCCTTAAAACAGACTTAATCCTTCAAAAAAAATTTTGAAAACAGAGGGAATTTTTCTAAAAGACACAAAAAGACTCACAAAAACACAACATTCACTTCCCCACACTTGATCCTTACATTGCCCTCAGTGCAAATCTGAACAAAAGATAAGGAAGGAAAAGTGGTAAAGGAAAGAATGGACAAAAGCAACAGAACACTTAGAATAAACTGAAAACAACCTACACTTGCTACTGGTCATGCTCCTCCCCCACACTTATTCACGAGGGGAGTTCAAAAATGATAAGAGTTAAATGAACACAGACTAAGGTATATGAGGTAGGGAGGGGGATAACCTGAAATTATGGTGGATCAAAATTCTCTTTGTAGATTTTGAGTAGGTGGCCATTGACCTTGAAAGTATTACCACTTGTCTCATCTACCAACTCTATCATGCCAAAATTATACACCTTAGTGACCAAGTATGGTCCTTCCCATCTGGTGCTCAATTTTCTAGGTTTAAATGTGAACTGTGCCTTGTGCAACAACACTTTATCTCTAACCTTGAAAGTCTTCCTTAGAATTTGCTTGTCATGAATCATCTTTATTTTCTCCTTGTAAAACCTGGAATTCTCATAGGCTTCAAGTGCCAATTCTTCAAGTTCTTGCAGTTGCAATAACCCTTCTATACTAGCAGAATCAAAATCAAGGTTACATGCTTTCACAGTTGATTTGACCATGTCATTATGCTTTGGGGTCAAATGTAAGAAATTTATAACTGGATCCAAAAGATGCAGTATAGCAGTGCAATCCAGGTCGTGTTCATTTTTGGGAGCCTTTATTGATGACCTAAGCTAAACTAAATGCCATGCAATGCAATGAAACGGGGTTTTGGGTTTTAAGATTAAATTGAAATGTAACTAGACTATATGCAATGGAAATAAACCTAAGCTACTATATTTTTGGTATTTTTGATAAGATGATAATGGAATGAAAATGGATGATAGGAAACTTCTTGAAATAGTTTTAATAGCAATCATAGTTTACTTAAGATATTGGGAGTTTCATAGATTCATTAGGTTTTCTTAATAATAACCTCAATAACTCATTGAGTCTAATATTTAAATCAATGAACTTCATTAATGAAAACATTGTTAAACTCCCCTAATGTGTAATTGGTTCAATGTAACCTACAATCAACTCAGTATCAAATCACAACCATGCAAGATGAGAGAGAATCAAGAGAGTTACAAAGAAGCATACATGAAACCACATATATTTAAGCATAGAATTCTACATTAATCAATCCAACTACAAATGTAATCATTAACCAATAATTACAATATCAATCCAAGAGTCCAACTAAGAATTTTCAAGTCCTAGACCTAGGAGATCATAAATTCAGAGCTAGAAAACTGAAGACTGAAACTAAACTCCCCTTTGAAGTATTAGAAACTCATGCCACTCCACTATCTTCAAGAGTTGGAAAGCCCTAACTCCCCATAGCTTCAAGAAAAGCTCTAACTGAAGTGAATCCATCAGCCATGGTAGCTGGGAGTGGAACGAAATGAGATGGAGTGAAGGAAAGGTGAAGAAAATGGATAGGGAAGAAGATGGAGGTGGAAAAGTAAGAAGATGAGAGAATAGAGGTCTTAGAGATGATAGAATAGAGTTATTGGTCACAAATAGGGTTTCTAAGGGTTTTAGGGGTCAATCTAGGTCAGATCATATGAGTAGAGGATCCATTTTTGCATTCTGGATCTGAATCTGACGTTACTGATACGAAGGAGTTGGCCGCAGTGACCTTAAGAGTTTACTGCAGTGAACTATTCTAGAATATTCACTAATGCACATTTTCAGACTTTTTGCCACAGCATAGCATTGTCTTGGCTGCAACCAACTATTCCAGATTCAATATTTTGACTTCTCATGTTGTGTAATGCTTCGGTCTTTAATCTTGGCTCTAATTCTCAAGTATCCTACAATGAAAAGCAACAGTTTGAAGTATCAATTGTCCTAGAAATCAATTGAATACAATTAATAACCAATTATGACAATTTTACCCTAAAAAAGATACTAACTCAAAGCAAGGACCTTAATCTAAATTAAGCACAATTATCATCAAAAGGAGCCAAAATCTATAATAAAAACCCTTAAAATGATATGAAATAACATAGAACAATTGGGTTCAATCAAATCCCCCATACTTAAACCTTTATACTCTTGGATAAAGGTAAAACAAGACCAGAGTAAGAGAATAGCATTGATACAAATAGGAACCCTTATGAATTCAAAGTAAGAAAGTGGTAGTGTCATTAATCCAAATCTTCAAACAAGCAATCATAGTAATCCAAATTAATGAGAAGGGATTAAAGTAGAGTATAATTAATGCAATGGGAATGAACAAAAGAGAAAACACTCAAGATATAAGCTATTTCACTCTACTCACCAAGTTGGGGTAATTCTCTCTCAAATCCACTTAATCAACACTTTACCATAAGCTTGTTAAAATCCTACCTCTCCACTTCTAATGCATGAATGCAATGATCAAGAGGTCTTTTAGGGTTATGATGAATGGAAAGAGCTAAATGAAATGAGATGAGGTGAAAAGATATGAAATGAATAAACACCAAGCATTTTAGAAAAGGTGAAGGCTCAAATGGCTAACAATGGATGAAATTGTGAGGGTTTGTGTTTGGGATGTAGGGGTTTAGAAAAGCATGTCTCTATCATGCTCATCATATCAATACAACTAAGTCTTGATTAAGAATTGGAACAAGTTCTAGAAAGTGGAAGATGTAAGTGGATGCAATTCACTATGAATGAAAATTAGGCTCAAAAAATCTTCCAATAATGCTAAATCTCAAATGCTCATGCACAAAAATTAATTGTACTCTAGATTAACCATAATACATTAACTCAATCAATATAAAAGCAAGCTTAAAGAATTGTGACCAATAAAACTAAAACAATCAACTTTTAACAAATAGCAATTCTCATGAGTATTAATCCAAGTTCAAAAACAGCTACTAAAGTCCAAGAATACACAAATTCAAGTGTAAGTTAATTGAAGCAAAAATTTTCAAAAATTTTAACTCAAAAATCCTCAAATTAAGTTCAAAAAAATCAATCAAAATTTTGAAATTTTTTTTTAGAAAACCAGATTTTTCTTTAAACACAGAAAAACACAACATAATTAGTGAATATCAATCCCTTCCCCACACTTAAATCTTGCATTGTCCCCAATGCAAAACTCAAGTGCAACCTAAGATCAAAATAAGAGAAACCAAAACCAAAAAAGGAGGAAAAGGAAAAAAAAAGAGAACAAACTACTTTTACTACTGGCTATGTCTCTGCCCCACACTTATCTCACAAAACAAGCAATAATTCAAAGAATAAGAGTTAAGGAAGGAAAAGGACAACCTTTAGAATGAAATCTCTTCAAACTCTTGTAGGAGAAGTTCTTATCCCGGATGAGAAACATGCATTTCTTTTATATGCACACTTCTCCTTCATTGATCTTACTTGGTAGTGGTGGTATGGAGTCGTGTAAGCAAGTAGAACCAACAACAGTATCACATCCAAAAATAGGAACATAAAGAGAATGAAAATGAAACGAAGACAGTTTAGAAGTTAATCTCTCCAAGTAACTATCACAACCAAGAAAGTCAATAACACTCCCAGCAGTATGAGTTAAACTTTTATTTAAATTTTTGAAACACTCAAGCTCATGTGAAGTGGAAGCTGAAGAATCCAACTGACAGTTGTAGGAGTACAGTACATTACTATCACATTCACAAGAGGTAATGTTTAAAGAGGGAGAAAAGAAAGAACAAAAAGATTTATGCAAACTATTATTTACAATGCAAGATAAATCAGGAGGCAAATCACAAGATAAAACTTGTTAGAAAGACTTATTGATATTCATGATTTTATCTATTAAAACTTTAAAGCCTTTCTCAACATTATTAGAAGCTATGAACTCATTGGAATTATCATGAATTTGATTCTTAAGGCAATGGTTAGGTTTACATTTCTCCACAAAATCATCTTCCAGGCAATTCACATTAACATCATGCTTTATATTTTCAGCGCTTTCAATACTAAAAGGTAATTCACACACTTTACCAAAGTTCTGCTTTTGCCACTCAACAAGTATATCATTTTTGTTAACAATGCAATCCATACATATAGTGTGAGCATTGCAAGAACAAGATAAAGGTTCATTCAAATTAGAATCAATTTCACCATCCAATCTAGCACTAGAAAGAGAAGCATGTTCTTCACACAAAGAAGTAGTGACAGTACAAGCAACATTATCAACTAAACAACTACTATTAGAAGTGTTCAAGTGAGAATTTTCATTGTTAAACATTTGAGAGGATTCAACTATGATTTTCTTATCCACCTATCAATCACATTATTAATAACTTCAATAAGAATAGTAGTTATAGAAGAAGGATTAATCTCCTTAAAAAGAGGAACAAAATTACCTAATGTAGGGCACAAATCCTTGTGAGTTTGTAGATGTTCTTGCTTGATCTTGACAGCTTGTATGAGAGAATCTGGACACTTTAATTCATCTTTCCCAATCTCAGACTCAATTCATACTATATCACTCAAGAACTTGTTCAGTGCACTCTTACATTCTTTTAACTCTTTCTCTGATTCCTTAGAGATTCCAGATATCTCTACCTCTTCAGGTAATCCATGGTAGTATGAATTCAAGCAACCATACGCTTCCTTTAAAAATCGTACTTGGTCATTCTTACGATTAGTGAGAAATGGGTCAGGTTCACTGAATTGATGTTCATGAGATTGGGGAAGGAGTTGGTATATGGATTGGGACGAGGGTTGGTGGTAGTATTCATTTGGTAGAGGAGGTGGTTCAATGGAGGGATTATGTAGTGAGAATGGTTCAAGGTATCAAGTGGAATATAGATGGAATGATGGTGATGGTTCATGAAATGGTTGGTGAGATGAGGAAGTGTATTGGTGGTAGGGTTCATGTGATGGAATATTTAGCTCACGATATGGATGATGTGAAGGAAAGTGTTCAAAGTGTGGATTGTATGGTAGAGGTGATAAGTCATAATATGATTCTAGTGGTGGATATTGATTTAGGTGTGAATGGAATAAAGAGGTATGGTAAGGGGAACGTGGAGGGTCATTCATCCACTCATGGCCATAGTTATGATAAGGATAGGGTGTATCATATCCTTGATAAGTCCTACCATGTTCTTTATGATCAAAGTGTGCCTGAAAAAGATCCAATTCTTGTTGTATAGCATTAAATCCTTAAGAGAAATCATCATCCATCACAATGTTGTCACCTATGAAAGAGGAAGGGTGATCAGAAGGACCTAAATTATTATTAAACCAAGCCATAAGAAAACTAAACAATCAATTCCCAAAGAGTTTTTAAGTCTAACCTAAAAAAAAAGCCAGGGTAAGAAGCTAAATTTTTTTTAACAGGGGACCTTTTGCCACAGCAAAAGGAAGGGCTTGCCGCAGCAAAGCTATCCAGAGGGGAAAATGTGATCTAGTTCAACATACTATGCCACGGCAAAACACAAAGTTGGCCACGGCAAAGGTGTCCAGAGAGGGATTCTCACTGAAATATGATAAGTTGGCCACAGTGAAGTGTCACAGATAGTGAGAAAACCAGAACAATACAACAAAAATACAAATCAGTAGAAACTCAAAAAATGCAAAGAATGTTATGCAATGTATGAAACTATATAGAAAAATCAAAATCAAAATCAAAATCAAGATCTTTGTTTGTATATCTCAAAATTTTTATGCAATGCAAAACCTATTAGGCACAATACAAAAATGTAACGTAAGAGGCTCACAAAAACCCCAATCAGCCAAAGTTGACAATTAACTAGCCAAGGGAACCACATAATAGCTCCCCGGCAATGGCGCTATTGAATTGACCGTATCATTATGCCTTGGGATCAAATGCAAGAAATTTATAATCGAATCCAAGAGATGCAGTATAGCAGTGCAATCTGGGTCGTGTTCACTTTTGGGAGCCTTTATTGATGACCTAAGCTAGACTAAATGCCATGCAATGCAACGAAATGGGGTTTTGGGTTTTAAAATTAAATTGAAATGTAACTAGACTATATGCAATGGGAATAAACCTAAGCTACTATATTTTTGGTATTTTTGATAAGGTGATAATTGAATGAAAATGGATGATAGGAAACCTCTTGAAAATAGTTTTAATAGCAATCATAATTTACTTAAGATATTAGGAGTTTCATAGATTTATTAGGTGTTCTTAATAATAACCTCAATAACTTATTGAGTCTAATGTTTAAATCAATGAACTTCATTAATAAAAACATTGTTACGCTCCCCTAATATGCAATTTGAGAATGATTAATGCAATTGGTTCAATGTAACCCACAATCAACTCAGTATCAAAACACAACCATGCAAGATGAGAGAGAATCAAGAGAGTTACAAAGAAGCATACATGAAACCACATATATTTAAGCATAGAATTCTACATTAATCAATCCAACTACAAATGTAATCATTAACCAATAATTACAATATCAATCCAAGAGTCCAACTAAGAATTTTCAAGTCCTAGACCTAGGAGATCATAAATTTAGAGCTAGAAAACTGAAGACTGAAACTAAACTCCCCTTTGAAGTATTGGAAACTCAAACCACTCCACTATCTTCAAGAGTTCGAAAGCCCTAACTCCCTGTAGCTTCAAGAAAGCTCCAACCGAAGTGAATCCGTCAGCCATGGCAGCTGGGAGTGGAAGGAAATAAGATGGAGTGAAAGAAAGATGAAGGAAATGGATAGGGAAGAACATGGAGATGGAAAGGAAAGAAGATGAGAGAATGGCAGTGTTGGAGATGATAGAATGGAGTTATAGCTCAAAAATAGGGTTTCTAAGGGTTTTAGGGTCAATTTGGGTCGGATCATATAAGTAGAGGGTCCATTTTTGCATTCTGGATCTAAATCTAACGTTATTGATATGAAAGAGCTGGCCGTGGTGAACTCAAAAGTTTACCGTGCTGAACTATTCTAGAATAGTCACTAATGCACATTTTCAGACTTTTTGCCACAACACAACATTTTTTTGGTCGTAACCAACTATTCCAGATTTAATATTTTGACTTCTCATGTTGTGTAATGTTTCGGTCTTTAATCTTGGCTCTAATTCTCAAGTCTCCTACAATGAAAAGCAACAGTTTGAAGCATCAATTGTCCTGAAAATCAATTGAATACAATTAATAACCAATTATGACAATTTTGCCCTAAAAAAAATACTAACTTAAAGCAAAGACTCTTAATCTAAATTAAGCACAATTATCATCAAAAGGAGCCAAAATCTATAATAAAAACCCTTAAAATGATAATAACATAGAACAATTGGGTTCAATCAACAGCCTAAAGAGACTTATGTTCAATCTCAACCGGTAGGTGACACATTTTACCAAAACCAACCTATAAGGAGACATGCCTATGGGGGTTTTAAATGTAGTTCTATATGCCTACAAAGCATCATCTAATCTGACACTCTAATCCTTCCTAGATGGTTTAACAATTCTTTCTAACACCTTCTTGATTTCTCTATCTGCATTTTGAGCTTGCCTATTACTTTGGGGATGATAAGGTGTGGATGTCTTATGTGCCACACCATACTTAGGGGACAATCCTTGCTGCAACTTACTACAAAAATGAGTTCCATTATCACTAACTATTGCTTTAGGGATGCCAAATCTAGAAAAGATGTTATTTTTCAGAAATTTTGAATCAGTGGCTGCATCATTCTTTTTGTTGCTATGGCCTCTACCTATCGTGAAAGATAATCAACTACAAGGAGGATGTATGTAAAACCCAGGGAGGAAGAAAGGGGCCTATAAAGTCAATATCCCATACTTCAAATGCCTCACAGAAAAGCATTAGGTGTTGGGATAGTTCATGTTTCTTAGTTAGGCTACCAAATCTTTAGCAAATATCACAATTTTTACAGTACTCATAAGAATCTTTAAAGAGTGAGGGCCAATACAAACCAGCTTCTAATATTTTCCTTACAATCTTTTGAGCACTAAAATAGCCTCCACAGGTTTGAGAGTGGCAAGCATACATGATGTCTTGGAATTCTTCATTTGGCACACATCTTTGAATGATTTGGTCATTGCACACTTTCCAAAGGATTGGAGGGTCCTAAATATAGTGTTTAGACTCACTCTTGATCTTTTGCATCTGAAAATGAGATAATAAAGAAGGGATTAGACTAGCAACTAAAAAGTTGACAATGTGACAATACCAAGGTTCTATAAGAGACAATACAGAAACAAAACAATCCTTAAACTCATCACAAACAAATTCTGAATCAATTACTCCCCTTGTAGTTTCTAGTAGGCGACTTAGATGGTTAGCTACCACATTTTCTACTCCAGGCTTGTCTTTGATATCAATATCAAATTCTTGGATCGACAATATCCACCTTAAGAGCATCAGTTTGGATTGTGGTTTGCTGAAAAGATACTTAACAACAGAATGATTAGTGAAAATAGTGACTTTAGAGTTAATTAGGTAAGGTCTAAACTTGTCTAATGTAAAAACAATAGAGAAGAGCTCCTTTTCAGTAGTTGTATAATTAGTTTGAGCTTTATTTAATGTCTTTGAAGCATAAGCAATAACCTTAGTTTATCGGGTCCTTGTAACAATGCATTTAAAACACTTGTAAATCCATGGGAAAACTCAAAATTAGATGCAGTAAAAACTTGGGGATCCCAATGTCACAAGTAAAAACAGAGTGCAAAAGAGTACTCCTTATGCTACATATTTCAGCAAATTTGGTTGGTGTCATAATGAATCTCCTAGGTTTGGGGGCAACTACACTTTATATGATTTTCAAGAGATATTGTAGTTCTACATAATTAAAGAAGTTAAGATCAAGTGACTTGTAAATAGGATTTGAATATAAAATATGATAAGAGTTTAAAGAAAAATCTTGTTGTCCAAAAAGCTTAGCTTCATGCTCCTTGAATGGGGAGTTTGTTGATGGTTGCACTGAATACTCAGTCTTGAGGACAAGACTTATGGGTTTTGCATCATCCATAGCTCCTTAATTGTCTAAGAGAGTTGGGCTAGCCATGCAATTATGATTCAGGTGCCCCTTACCTTCCTCTTTTTGTACAAGAGTTCATTCACTCTCTTGTGCTATTGAGAAATCTACAAGCAATCTTCTTGCAAGTTGTTCATCACTTAACAGTTTGGAATTAACATCAATTGAAGACTTAATGGGTGAAACTAAAGACAAATCATTCCAAGTGAAAAGCGAACCATCAATTTTAGAATCAATACTAGACACATCATCTAAGTGTGAAGAAAAAGAAGATGAAGGAGAATATATGGAAGAGAAAGAAACAAAAGAATCTTTAGTATCATTGAAAATCGCCTTGACTTGTCTTACTTACACCTTAGGGCCAATTTCAAAATTAATCCAAGGATTGTAGTATAGGCACAACCTCGGGTCGTTTCACTTATGGAGCTGAAATTATGATCCTAGATTAACTAAATGCCATGGTAATGTAAATTGAGCTAGAAAAGGTTGGGGGTTTTCATTGAGACATGTAATTAAGATAAAATGCAATAGAATGTAAATGTATTTTTGGACTTTTAGGAGATTAAGATGAAATGGATGGAAATCAAGTACTGAATCAATTGATAAAACCTCTTGAAAATGGATTCTTGGCAACATAGTTCTCTTAAGATTTGGGAGTTTTATAAATTCATTAGGTTTTCTTGATAATAACCTCAATAACTCATTGAGTCCAATGCTTACATTAATGAACTCATTAATGAAAACATTGTTAAGCTTCCCTAATGTGTAATTAAGAATGATTAATGCGAATGGTTCAATGCAACAGAAAATCAACTCATCATCAAAACATGACCATGCAAGATGAAGAGAATCAAGAGAGCTACAAAGAACATATATGTGACCACATATATTGAAGCATGAAATTCAACATTAACCAATCCACCTACAAATGTAAATCATCAACTAGCGATTACCGATCAATCAAAGTCTTTCACTAAGAATTTACAAACCCTAGACCTAGGAATTCATAAATACATAGCTAGAACTAAGATGAAACTAAAACTCCCTTTTTAAAGCTCTTAGAACTCATGCCAATCATCCATCTTCAAGAGCTGGAGGAAGCCTAGCCACTCATGGTGTGCAAAAACATCTCCACTGAAATTGACTTAGTGTTGCCCATGGATGAAGGTGACAGTGGAAGATGAGGGATTAGGTTTTTGGTGGGAGAGATGAGAGAAGGTGAAGAGAAAACGTTAATGGTGGCTAGATGTCAGTGTGTGATCTTATTCATCCTGAAAATAGGGTTTCTAACCCGAATATGACGTGTCTGGGTCGGTTCATGGAAGTGGGCAAGTTAATTTTTCCCAAAATGGTCAGGTCTGAATATGCTGATATGAGGAGTTCGCCGCGGCGAACCATGGCAGAGGCTCCTCTTTTGCTCTGTGTGCCTTGAGTCTTCAACCTTGGCTCCAATCTCAGGTGTCTTACACTGAAAAGCAACAATTTAAGGCATCAATTGTTCTAGAAATTAATTGAATATAATTAATGACTAATTATGACGATTTTGCCCTCAAAAAGACACTAACTCAATGCATGGACTCTTAATCTAAAATAAGCTCAATTATAGCCAAAAGAGCCAGAAAATGCAACAAAACCATGGGTAATGTAATCAAAAGATAAGAATAATTTGAGCTCAATCAAATTCCCCCACACTTAGACCTTTGTACTCCTGGACAAAGCTCAAAAATAATTCAAAGAGATACCAGCACAAAGAGAAACACTACCATGCTTAAAGATGAAAGCAGAAGATTAGTAAGAAATTCTCGCAAGAATTGACAACAGTAAAACAAGGATATGCTAAGAAAATGAGCACAACGGACAATTAACCCAAAAGATTGATCAAAAGAGATCTATCTCACGGATAAGTGTTTCACTCTTAACTCACTTGTTTTGGGATTATTTCACTCAAAGTCTGCTCAATCCAATTTCTACCATAGGCTTGTAGTAATTCTATCTCTCCACCACGAGAAGCAAACTTTGCAAATCAAGAGGAATTTTAGGGGTCAGAATTTGAATGAAGGCCAAATGAAATGAATGGAATGAGAATGAAACGGAAATAAGCACATGTATACAAATTATTAAAACAGAATTGACCTAAACAAACATAAGGAGAGAAGCTACTTATTTTTATTTTTATTATTTTTATGTCTCTATCTTTTCTTTTCTTTTTTTTTTTTCTCTTTTTCTTTTTTTTTTCTTTTTTTCATTCATTGGAGCAACTCTCCTTTTTCTTCTTTTTTTTTAATAGAATACAATAATGACAAAATAATTGCATGCATGTACTTAAGATAAAGGTCCAAAGGGGTTTACAATGGTAAAATGATTGGGTTTGCGTTTGGGAAGTGAGGGTTTGAAATTGAATGCCTCTATCATTTTTACAAAAATTGATTCACTGAGCTTCGATTAAGAGTTAAAACAAGTTCTAGAGAAATATGAAATAAGCAGATTCACTCAATTTAATAACTTTAGGCCCAAAAATCCTTCCAACAAGGCTAAAATCACAATTGATCAATCTCAAGGGTTAAAAACCACATAGTCCTAATTTCAAAGCATATCATCATTTACTATTTGTCAAAAACATGAGAATAACTAGTCCAAGTTCAACCCTCATTTAAAAGCATGGTGTAACATCCCAATTTTTGGGCCTAGAAGTACTAGAAATAGCCTGAATATGATAGGCTACCAGACCCTTTTTAAGTAGAGGTCCTAAAGATGAGAAATGAAGTTAAAACAGTTTTAGGGACTAAACTGCAAAGTGAAAGTTTTAAGGGGCTAAAGGGTAATCAAAGTTAGAGGCTCTGGTAAAGTCTCAAAGGCCCAGAAAGAGAAAAGAGGCTAGATACAGACTAAAGGTTAAGTTAGAAGCCTCAAAGAGATGGTTTTATGAGGTTGAGCCTAAGCAGGGGTAAAACCGTAAATTTAGAAAGTTACGGCCATCAGGGGTAAAAATGGAAAGTACTTAGAAAATTCTAAGAAAATTCCAGAAAATGGGAAATAATATTCTAAGGCTCTTTTGTGAAGAGAGATGATAAAAATACCCCTGAGGTAACTTAAAAGGAATTTATAAGTTTATGGCTCAATTTAAGATGTAGAGGTAGATTTAATTGTTTAAGTCATAAGGAAACCTCAGAAAATTATGGTAAAATAGGGATGTATGATCTAAGAGACTTTAGAAAATTATAAAATTAGTCTTATCCCCAGAAGACCAGCAAAATGGCTTTAAGAATACTTAAAAGCCAGTTGTACCGAAAAAGGGCATTTTAAAGAATGATTTTTAAGTGGGGCTACAGGTTGAGTTATGACCTGAGAAAATTCACAAATTTTCTCTAGAATATGAGGAATTTTATGATATTTTTGGATGAATTTTGGGAGCTCTGGATTGAATAAAATGCTCCAGTCAAATATTAAATAATTTTGTCCCTTAAATAGGAGACAAAACCAAAGAAAATATCTAAGGGCCATCATGACGATGCTGAGTCATCATGCTGAGTCACCAAGCGTAATCATGACACCTATGAGTCATCATGCTGAGTCACCAGAAATATTTATGGACAGCATAAAAATTAGAACGCAGTACAGGAATATTTTAGACAGTCTTTTGTCTACCCGATATAGTGAAATCTCTACTGCATGACTCAGTAAGGTTAAGTAGCCTGTCAGTAGAGCTAATTATTTTCATCTATGCTCCTCTGAGATGGCGCCATATATGTACCTTTTATTGGCCAGAATTTTAAGAAGAAGTTGTCCCGGTGGTACAGGGTAAGTCAAGATCCGAAAAATATCCGTTACGGTGCAAGATTGGCTTGATAAGTGGAGAAATAATTAAGAAAATATTTTTACACGAATTTTCCATTTATTTCCTCCCTATTTTAATGCCAAGTTCATGAGTGGGCATGAAAGGAATTCTTCAAGTTGTTAGAAGAATCTAAAGCAATCAAGAAGAGTATAGAAGAATCTAGAGGGAACTAGAAATCTCTAGACGCATCTACAAGCTTCTTGAAGTCATGACTCACCAAGACACTTGTCATCTTCTTAGGCTATGTTGCTTAGGATGTGTACACATGGAAAGGGTAGTTGAATGGAGAGCTAAGATCAAGTCTTATGCAAGAAGGGCATATGTGGAATTATGGAAAGTATGAAGCCTATAAATACCCCCCATCCATAGTTCATTTTTGTGCAAGCCCATTTTAAGAGGGGAAACTCTTGCAAAATCAAATCTAGAGAGAGAAAGAGCCATTTTTAGTGAGAGAAAGTCCACCTAAGTTCAAGCTTCAAGATCAAGGTATGTGATGGTTATAGCACCTGATTTTATGCCTATTTCATATTAGTTACTGTGCGTATCTGATTCTAAAATTTTGCATGCTTAAAGTACACTCTGTAGGCTTTAAATCCATAGGTAGAACACTTCATTTGGATATGTGTATGATTTATGGTGATTTTTCAAAGTTAGGGTTTGAAATCTCGAAATAGTGTTGAACTTTTGGAAGAGTTTCGAGTTCCGTACAATTTCGGTGCTGTTCGGTGTAGAATTGGTTCCTAAAACTAATTTTTGTGTAAATTTAACTTAAGGAGATTTCAGTGAGACCTGGAACCACTCAATTTGGCTTTTTCTATAATTAATTATGAATTTTCAAAGTTGAGCAAAAATTCTGGAAATTCTGCGTGAACAGTACCCGCGAAGCATAATTTCCAGATTTGATCTTCTTGAATCTAAGGCCATCTAAAGTGGTCCTAATTAATAAGAAATGGATCTTAAGGATAGAAAATAATGAGATTTATGTTAGAAAAGCTAGAAAGAAAACCCTAAAAGGAAGAGAAAGGGTTGAGGTTCAAGAGAGCTAGTCTTGAACTTTATGTAACCTAGTGGTTCTAATAGATTGTATGATCATTATGATTATGTTTAGGACCTTGGAACATCCAAGAGGTTGTTTGATGATGTTGACTGAAAGCCCTTGTGGTTGGGAAGTCAAGGGAATCAAAAGAAAAGCAAGAGGAAAGCTTGAGGTGCAAGGTAGTGAACTTACCCTTTATGTGCTTGATGTGGTATGCTCATGTGTTGGTTTGTATTTGTTATTTGAATGATGTTGTGACATGATGATTGTTGCTGGAAATGCTGTTTTTAATATGTTTCCCATGGCCATGCATTTTTATACCAAGCATAAAGCATGATGGCATGTCACTAGTTAACTTAAGTTTATGAAAAACTACATACCATACACTAGCATCCATCTTATGCATGTATGTGGTAATGTTTGCTACTGAGATTCCCTCGAATCTCACCCCTTCATAACCAACTATTTAGGTCAATCAACGATGGGTAATAATGGCATGAGAAGCAAGAAGAAGTAAGCGGAGAATTATTCTTGTTAATGGATGAGACTATTGATGAATGTATAATTCTCCTATTTTGTAAACTATGTTATGGATGCCAATGATGCCATGTATTTAATTATAATGTTTATGACATGAATAGAAATGTATGAGAATGAATAGGAAAGAGTAATCCCAAGTTATGTATGTCAAAGAAATAAAAAGAATTAAAGTAAAGAGTAGTTAAGGGGCAAAACGTAAGTCCTGGGGTAGTGAGTTTGTAGCTCCAGTTTGACCTAGTAAATGAATGAGTTTAGCCACAAGATTTGGTATACTTATAGTACACATCCCAAGATTTAAAATGAGAGGTATATCACCTCAATTGGATGTGTACACAAGAAGATACGAATTTTCAAAGTTGAGGCACAGAATCTCAAAGTTCCAGATTTTACCAAATGAACAGTAATCTTTATTGATTAAACTGTACGAATTGGGCAAGGATAAGTCCAATTAGATATTTTTCTCTTAAAGAAATTTCAAAGAGATTTCTGTATAATTTTAGAACACCTCAATATGATTTTTGTAGAATTAGTTATAATTTTTCAAAGTTGGACCTGTAATCTGAAATTTAAACAGTGAATAGTAACCCGAGTAATTATGTTGAAATTTTTAATTCACGAGCTTGTGTCGTGATCTGCTTGAACCATAACACTTCCAAACATGTACTCTGAGGGGCTAAAGGTAGGATGTTTCACATGGAAATTTTTCTAAAAGCACAAGTACAAATTGAACTTTCCATCAATTTCAAAAGGATGTAGGAGCATAAAGAATCTAAGCCACAAAAAATTTCTGAAGAGCAACTGAAATTGCAAAGCATTTATTTATTTTTTTTAAATTTTTTTTAAGGGTTTGCCATGGTGAAGAATGGGGGTTGCTGAGGCGAAGGCTCACAGAGAGCAAAACCTGGAGAAAGGGCCTGTTTCGCCGCAGCTAAACATAAGTTTGCCGCGGCGAAGTATGGCCAAGAGCTAAATTAACGCTGACAAAAGGGGTTTCGCCACGGCGAAATCAAATGTTTGCCACGGCGAAAGGTGACAGGGAGCAGTATTCAGTGCAATTTTCAACTCTTCAGAAAAATAAGTTCAAAATATTCACAATTCAACCAATTTATCAGTTCAAAAACACCTCAAAATCAAATAAATGCATGAGAATTATTTGTTAGAATCCACAATAGGTTCCTCCCCCACACTTAAACACAACATTGTCCTTAATGTATAAACCGGTACAGGCAAACCAATCATGAAGTGAACTGGAAGTTGTGAAGTCCAATTGAAATTGAAGCACAACACATCGAATTGACAAAAAGAAGGGAGAACGTGATAGGTTACATGCAAAACAAAGAGGAGAAGGAAAATAGCAGTTGGGACCAATGTAATTGGAATCAGCAAAATGAAAAGGCCATCAGTAGCCAAACAGTTAAACAACATCCAATGTATCACAGAAATGAAAATACCAAAAGCTTAACAAGTAACCAGCGACACCAACTCAAAAGAAACATAAAGAAAAAGAAACAAAACAAAACACAAAGAAAGAACTACTGCTGTGTCCCAGTATCATCTGCCCCAGACCCAGATGGTCCTGCACCAGAAGTGCCCGCTCCAGATGTCCCAGCTCCACTCTGAGGGTCTTCCTCTTCTAGAGGTAGGAGGAAGTTCAACCGGTCAGCAATCAGAGCATCCACACGACAGCGGTAACGTCGGTCTCGATCATAAAGAGCATCGCGGTCCTTCTGCCTCTTCATCTCTCGGAAGAGGATGACTCACAACTGGTGGACATGGTCTGCCAGCTCATTGATATCATCAGCCAGGGTGTCCGAGGTGACAGGTTCAAGAGCTTCTGGATCTTCCTGTCCTTCTTGGCCTTCAGGAGCTGGTGCACCGGCTGCATGCGCTGCGCCAACATCATAAACAGGGTGGATGGGTGGAGGTGGTCCAATGACAGGCTATTTAAGGCAGTCAGATCGAAACAAATGGGCTGGCTTAAAATAGCTGTCATTGTTGTACTCAAGGATATTGGCAACGCAAAAAAAGTCATAGACTAGGTGGGGAAAAATGATGCTGTTGGTGAGTTTGGGGGTGTTGATGGCATCATAGAGGGCTGAGTAAATGGTGTCGGCTACATCAAAGGATCGGCCAGTCATGAGAAGGTAGACGTAAAGGGCTTGGCGCTTAGGAATATTGGCTAGGTGTGTGGTGGGTACTAAGTTGTTGCAGACAAAATGCAGCCAAGGACGAGCCTCAGGTTGGAACTTGGATCGCTTAAGGTATTGCTCAGTAGTGCGGGGGCGATGCCAAGTGGCTCCGTCATGACACAAGGTTTGGACCACATCATCAAAAGGGTAGTTGTCTCTGTAAGCCAAATAACATGAATGGCGACAAGGGGGAAGGCGGTAATGGAAACGGATGTTATCAGCGGTAAAGGAATGGCGGACAAGGACATTGTGAAAGTCGACGACAATGGAGCCATGGAATCGGGCATATGTGTAAAATTGGCAAACAAAAGCGTCATTGCCCATAGAACGCTCTTGGACCAAACTGGTCAATTGGGAGGCACGGAGCTGGCGGACAAAAGGGTGATCAGGGGGGTCAAAGGGAAAAGGTCGCTCCTTGATGAGAGGTCTCTGGTCAATCTTTTCATATAACTCCTCAAAGGTCTACTCATTCCCAGAATCAGATTCAGACATAGGCGCATGGTTCTTAGTACGAGGCATACTCTGAACACAAGAAACAAAATACACTAAACAAAGACCAAACAGACAGCAACGAACACTACCCCAGAAAAACCAGAATCACAACCTAGACAATAGCAAATAGCTATGTAATGATTCATAGGTTTTCAGTTTATCAAAAACTTTCAAAATTAAGTAAAGAGATTAAAGAAAAACAAAATGCACCATGAATCATTAGATAGCCTAAGAGCTATGTAACTACAAACTGATATCAAAATAACCCAACCCAACAACACAACAGCAGAACAAAACCAACAGACCAACAACTAACTGAACTAAAACAAAAAAAAGAACAAAGGAAAAGAAGAATCATACCACAATCAAGGGGAGTCTTCAGCGCTGAATGAGGAAAGCAGAGGAAGAGAAGGAGTGAATACAGTATGGAGATGGGATGAGAGGCTAGAAAACTAAAGAGGGAAGAGATAAAGGGGGAGAAGAGGAATGAGGGAGAGGGGCGACTGAAAAGGCTTGGTTACGGAGAGCTAACGGTTGCTAAAATAATATGGAGAGAGGGGTGGGTGGTTTCTGAAATAATATGGAGAGGGGGGACGGGACCGACGGTTTCAAAAATTGAAAGGGTAGTGGAGAGTGGGAGTTTAATGGGATGGGGAAGGGAAAAGACAGAAATAGATTTAAGAGAAGTGAGTGGGTTGGCAGAAATGAAGGGCAAAGTGGGGATTTCACATGGAAAATAGGGTTAAAAAGAAAGATTTGATGCGCTGAAGCGACGGCTTCATCACAGCGAAAGCAAAAGTTCACCGTGGCGAACCCTTCCCAAGACGAAAAGCAAAGGGAGAGAAGGATGTTTTGCCACGACGAAACCATCCCGAGAGCAACACCCAGAAACTAGTGATCTTCGCCGAGCAACCTAACAGACAAAGGACCACTTTGCCGCGGTGAAGGCTTAGGTTTGCCGCAGTGAAGTGTCACAGAGACGCACATAACAACACAGAAGCACCCAAACAACAGAGAAACAACACACACAAACAACAGAGGCAGCTGGATACTTTAAAAACTTCAAAGTGCATCAAAAGAGATCAAAAGGTACGCAATAAGTCCATGATTAAGCAGCATACCACAAATAAGCTTTGTCAATCAATCTGATTCATATAATGAATTACAAGCACCACATTACCAACAAGCACAAAATGAGATAGGGTAGAGATCAGAACTTGCAGGGGGTCTTATTGAATTCAAACAACAACTACATTACTATACTACTGAAATGGTTTCTCCCCTACACTCATTCAATATACAATGCACAAAACATAGCAAGATCAATAATTAAGCGAAAGCATGTAAATGAGTCAAGGAAAGAAACAACTAGGGAATTAAGGAGGCTTTTGATTTTCATGGTAGAGCTTCAGTAGAACTTTGAATCTGGCCCCGGTCTCCTCATGTAACAACTCTACCATACCGAAACTGTGCGCTTTAGTGACTGTGTATGGCCCATCCCATCTGGTATTGAATTTTCCTTGCTTGAAAGTGAACTGAGCCTTGTATAACAGCACTCTATCACCTTCCTTGAAGTTCTATCTCAAGATACCCCGATCATGCACAAATTTGGTTTTTTCCTTGTAGAGTCTGGAGTTCTCATAAGCTTCAATTCTAATCTCCTCCAACTCTGACAATTGTAGCTTCCTTTCCATACCAGAGGACTCTATATTCATGTTGCTCTGGTTGACCGCCCAATATGCTTTATGTTCCAGCTCCACTGGCAAGTGACATGGCTTTCCATAAACTAGGTGGTAGGGAGACATGCCAATAGGCGATTTGTATGCAGTCTGATAAGCCCATAATACTTCTTCTAAACGTGAGCTCCAGTCCTTCTTGGATGGCTTAACCATTTTCTCTAGAATATGCTTCACTTCCCTATTAGATATTTCAGCTTGACCATTGGTTTGGGGGTGATAAGTAGTAGAGATTTTATGAGTGACACCAAATTTGGACAACAGGTTGTTGACTATCCTATTACAAAAATGTGTTCCCCGATCACTCACTACAGCCCCAGGGATCCCATACCTACAGAAAATGTGTGATTTTAGAAATCTATGAACAGTTGGGGCATTATCTTTTCTGCAAGGTATAGCCTCAATCCATTTGGATACATAATCTATAGCTAATAAAATATGTACAAAACCAAAGGAAGAAGGAAAGGGTCCCATAAAGTCAATTCCCTAAACCTCAAAAATCTCACAAAACAGAAGGGGCTGTTGAGGCATCTCATGTCTTTTTCCCAAACCCTTAAATCTAACACTTGTCACAAGATCTATAAAATGTAAAAGAATCTTTGAAGAGGGTAGGCCAATAAAATCCAAAATCTAAGACCTTCCTAGATGTCCTCCTTGTACTAAAATGACCACCACAAACCATGGAATGGCAAGCTGAAATAATAGGTTCAAAATAATCCTCCGGCACACACTTCCGTATCACTTGGTCGCTGCATATCCTCCACAGATGAGGGGCATCCCATATGTAATACTTTGACTCGTTACGAAGCTTTTGTGCCTGAAATCTAGACATACAGGGAGGAGTGAGTCCAGACATGAGATAATTGATAATATTAGCATACCAAGGCTCTATAGTAACCACAGAACATAAAGCTGAATCGGTAAAAGAGTCACGAGTCAAGTTAGGAGAATCTACTCCCCTTGTGTCCTCTGGTAGCCTACTCAGGTGATCGGCTACTTGATTCACTGCCCCGGGTCTATCCTTAATCTCAATGTCGAACTCTTGAAGCAGTAAAGCCCATCTGATCAATCTTGGTTTAGATTGTGGCTTTTTGAGTAGATAGCGGACAGCTGCATGATCTGTATACACAACCACTCGAGAATTGATTAGATATTGTCTAAACTTGTCTAAAGCAAATACAATGGTAAACATTTCTTTCTCAGTGGTGGTATAGTTGACTTGAGCTGGGTCAAGTGTCTTAGAGGCATAGGCTATGACTCTAGATTGCTTGTCCTTCTTCTGGCCAAGCATAGCACCCACTGCACAATTAGAAGCATCGCATGAGAGTTCAAAATGTAAATTCCAGTTGGGTACAGTCAAAATAGGAGTTGAAACAAGCATAGACTTAAGAGTATCAAAGGCATGTCTACATTTTTCATCAAAATTAAATTCAACATCCTTTTTAAGTAGAGTAGAAAGGGGTAAGGCAACTTTACTAAAATCTTTAATAAAGCGCCTATAAAACCCTGCATGCCCAAGAAAAGATCTCAAATCGTTGGGACAGGTAGGGTAAGGCAAAGATGAGATAACTTCAATTTTAGCCTTATCAACCTCAATCCCCTTACTTGAAGTGAGGTGACCTAACACTATACCACTACCCACCATGAAATGACATTTCTCAAAGTTCAAAACAAGATTTTGGCTATGCATCTCTCTAGAGCCTGCCTTAGGCTATTCAGGCACTGATCAAAGCTCTCCCCATAAACTGTAAAATCATCCATGAAAACCTCGATGTTGTTCCCTAAAAGATCACTGAAAATAGCCATCATACACCTTTAAAAGGTGCCTGGAGCATTGTACAGCCCAAATGGCATCTTTCGATAAGCAAAGGTACCAAAGGGGCACGTGAAGGTGGTTTTGTCCTGATCCTCGAGGGCTATGGGTACCTGAAAATAGCCTGAAAAGCCATCTAAAAAGCAGTAATGTGATTTACTAGCTAGTCTCTCCAATATTTGGTCAATGAAGGGTATAGGAAAGTGATCCTTATGTGTTGCATCATTAAGTCTCCTATAGTCTATGCACACACGCCATGAGTTTTGAGCCCTTGTAGGAATTAACTCATCCTATTCATTCCTTACTACCGTTACCCCACTCTTCTTTGGCACAACATGCATCGGACTAACCCACTCACTATTAGAAATTGGATATATTATCCCAGTACTCAACAAGTTTAGGTTGTCTCACTGGTTTTGATTCCTCACTCAGTAAAATTCTGTGTGCACACAGTAGGACTGATTCCTGGTATGTCCGCTAGTGTCCAACCTATTGCCCTTCTATGCTCCCTCAAAACAGATAAGAGTCTCTCTTCCTCACTCTCAGACAGTGAGTCAGCTATAATAACAGGCAATTATTCATTAGACTCAAGGAAAGCATATTTCAAAGTAGGGGGTAGGGATTTCAAGTCAAGTGTAGGTGGTTACACAATAGAAGGAATTAATTTATGAAGTTCAAGAGAGAACAGATTACTCCCCTTTCCTTCAACCAATGATAGTTCCTCAGCCTTGCATTTAACTTCCTCTCCAAGCATTGAACCAACTTCTAGTTGATCTGCAGCAACCGCCTTAGAGGGATTCTTCTTTACGACATCTTCCTCCATATCTGAAACAACAACAAGAAACCTTTCCCCAAGGGAATCATCACTGACAATAGAGGAATCACAGTCCAACTTGGAGTCGAGGGAGGAAACAGAAAATGTATGTGGGATAAAAAGCATGTAATTAACCACAGTACAATCAAGGCATGTAACATCACCACTACATGAACAAGTAGAAAGTGTAGAGTAAAGAGATGAAAAGGAAGAAATGGATTCATTCTCATCAATAGAATCATCAGTGTAAAGATCAGAATAGAAAGAGTCATTTTGCAATTCAACTTCAGAGCAAGCATCCTCAACAGCAATGTCTACCATGTTAACTCCCAAGAGTGAATAGTCCTCATAAGGATGTTTCATTGCTTCATACATGTTAAAAGAAACTTTATTATCACCCACCTCCATTATTATGGTGCCCTCTTTCATGCTAATCATGGTATTAACAATCCTTAAGAAAGGTTGACTAAGGATGAGTATAGTGTCATTTACAAGTTCAGAAGACATGTCAAGCACATAAAAATCAGCAGGAAAAACCAATCCCTTAACTTGGACTAAAATGTCTTCTATAATGCCCTCAGGATACCTAATAGTCCTATCAACTAGTTGGAGCACAACAATAGTAGACTTAAGGGTCTTGACTCCTAGAGAGGTGTATACAGACTTAGGCATGACATTAATGGCTACACCTAGATCTAACAGGGCTCCCCCTATAGTAAGCTTTCCTATAGTGCAAGGGATAGTGAAAGATCTAGGGTCTTGACACTTTACAGGAATTTGGGGTTTAAACAATACAGACACATTAGAAGGTAATTGGACTCTTTCATTAGGTTTAAATCTCCTCTTTTGAGTACATAATTCTTTTAAGACCTTAGCATACTTAGGAATCTTTTTAATCAGGTCAAGCAAGGGTATATTCACTTCTACTTTCCTAAATGTCTCAAGCAACTCATGATCTTGCCTCTCCTTACCCACTTTAACATTTTTCAAATAAGCATGAGGGAAAGGTAGTTCATTGATGTTTACCTCCTTACCTTCCTTGCTTGAGGCTCCATGATTGCTTGGCTCAGATTCCTCAGCTTTACCCTTGCCATCATGTTCTTTTAGGGCTTCTTTCCATTTTAGCCTCATCTCCTTGGAGCTTTCAGAATTCTTGACCTTTGAAGATGGTTGGGGCAGCTCATCACAGAAGATTTCCTCATCTATAACTTCATCCTCCTCTTCTCTAAAATTCACTTGCTTCCCACTCCTAAGAGTAATGGCATTCAAGCCCTTAGGATTGATAACAGTGTTGGATGAAATAGCGCCACTGCTCCTTGCTTGCTGCTCACTCATGTTGTTAGACAACTGAGTTACATAGGAGTTGATGTTCTCAGACTTAGTTTCCCATTGTTCCATCCTCTATTCTAGAGCACTAAATATGGCATCATTCTTGGAGGAATCTTGCTGAATCAGTGAAGCTATGGAGTTGAACTGATTGGCATTGGTAGCCCTTGCTTCCTTCATTAAGGCCATCATATTGTGCAAGAGTTGGTTGGTATCATCTTTAGGCGGGGTGGTTAGGGCTTGAGATTGGTTTTAGAACTGGCTTGAGGATGAACCAGCTCCTCTACTCTTCTGAAATCTATTTGGAGGACTACTCTCTTCATTCCTCCAGCCCAATTGAGGGTTTGCCTTCCATCCCTCGTTATAAGTGTTGGAGTAAGGGTCTCACTTCTGATTTGGACGGCCTTGGTAGACTACAAATACCTCCTCATAACGACCTGGACATACACTAGAAATATGCATAACCGAGCCACAAGTCTCACAACTAGGGGTAGTAATATCCATAGGGGGTGTTGGTCTATGCACATTCATATTCTTCAATTCTGCAGTGATTACAGAGAGTTGAGAGGTCATCTTGCTTTCCAACGAATCCACCTCTGATTCCAAAGTATCCATTCTTCTATTGATCTAGTAATGCTCCCACAGGCTTCATACTCTGGCAAATCATAGAAAGGGATTGTAAATGAAGATATGGATCTTCTCTTGTCAAGCCATGAAATTTTAGAAGGGAGTTAATCAATAATCCTTTAATTTCAAAATTAACTTCAAAATTTGGACAAGCAGCGGTAAATGGGTCAAAATTAACATCAGATGTGGTTGCTTCCCTAATTGTTTTTCTTCTAGGGTTCCCATTATTTTCTCCCACTCTCTCTTGTTCTCCTTTCCCTCCATTGCCTCCATTGAGGACTTGGTTGGCATTGGGGTTAGGATTAGGGTGGTTAGGTGGTAAATCAGCCATTATCTCTTGATCAGTAGGCTCACTCTCACTACTAGATAGGCTAGATTCCACAGAACTGTTCTCTTGTTCAACCACTAACTCACTTGTCCCCTCAACTCTTTTCTCTCTTCTTATTTCTCTGAGTTTTCTCTCAATCTTAGGGTTACAGGGTACAAGTTTTGCTTTTCATGGCATGCAAGAAAAGAGTCACAAGAGAAAGAGCAAATAAAATTGACTTGCAGCACACAAAGTCAGATAAAAGTACGAGTTGTGATGGATACAAGTGTATGGATTAGTATGAGTATGTATGCACAGAAAAAGAAGCAAAATGCTTAAGTTTTCAAAAAGGGTCAGAATAGTTTGCCGTGGTGAAAGCAGATGTGTGCCGTGACGAAGGAGTCCAGAGGCAAACTATGAGCTAAGTGCAGAAGGTTTACCGCGACGAAAGCAAGAGTGTGCCACGGCGAAGGTATCCCGAGAGGAATCCTTCAGTTTTTCAGAAAGTTTGCCACGGCAAAGGAACAGGTTTGCTGCGGCAAACTGTCACAGAGAGCTAATCAGTTTACTGGACGCCACTGATGCAAGCTGAAAATGCTGAAAGTGTAGAAAATCAGTATATTTGTTTGTATTTCCAAAAATTTTGATGCTATGCAAGATGAAAACCTATACTATGAACAAATATGCAACTAAACTACCTAAAATGCAACCTAAAAGGATCAAAATTTCAATTGACAACCAAATGACACAAGCTAACCTAGAGAACCAATTTCTTGGCTCTCCGGCAACGACGCCACTTGAAAATCACCTTGACTTGTCTTACTTACTGATAAGTCTCATTATTCGCATACATTTCTAACCCTAAACTCACGCTTTTGCGATCTATATTTGCATACTTTGGGCATAATTAGCTTCTATTGTGCATAAGAGTTGGTGAGAGGAATTGTGAGGTTTTGCAGGTGTTTTTACATGTTTTTATATGATTTTATATGTGTGTACTTTTGATCCCTACTTTGGTGTGAATTTTAGGGGGTTTCAGTTCTGTCTGAGGCGCTACAGCGGATTTGAGAAGGCGCCATGGCGGAATTCTAAGGGGACTCTCGGTAAAAAGCGCCGCGGCGGATGGACAGAGGCGCCACGACGGATTGGTATCTACATGAAGCTCAGGATCACTAATCAAAACGGCACCGTACAGGCTAGGCACCGCGGCAGATGGACAAAGGCGCCGCAGCGGATGACGAAAAATTCCAGATTTAAATAGCAGAGTCCCGCGCTTCAACGGGGGACATCAGATTTTAGTTCTTCATTCATCTTCAGACGTGATTTTCTTGTTCTCTCCGTCTTCTCTCAATTTCTTCTTCCATTCTCATCCAAATTCATCAATTTCCACCGATCAACCATGAATCTTTCATCAATTCTTGCTGTTTCTACCCTAATCCAGAGTATGAGTAGCTGAATTTCCAAGTTTTCCTAGCAATGAAGCTGACCTCAGTTCATAGAGCTGAACAGGGAGTCATTTCATATCTATTTTCCACTTTCTATTCTAAGGTTCATTTGTTTCAGTTGGACAATTGTGATTAGAATGAAGGTTGGATGGTTAGATTTATGTTTCTTGGAATTTAGATCTGAGTGAACATTCAGATGTGAGTTGTGTCCTTTAATTCAGTTGAATAGAGGATTCTCTGTTGATTTGTAAATCTAATTCGTTTTTACTTGGACTGTCGTTCTGTAAATCTGAATTTTGGTTGAATAAATTGATGATTCACAGTTGTGATCATTCTTAGAGAATTGCAACTCGCTTCTCAAGTGTTCTTGTCAATTGATTTTCCTTCTCACAGACCAAGACAATGAATCTAGTAAGATAATTGTTTCTGATCTGTGTTAAGAGAGATTTGAGCAGTAGTTGAATCTATCCATTTAATTGACATTAAGAGACTCCAAATTATAAGATTGAACAAGGAAGGTTGGATAATTTGCTAGGGGAACTACTATCTCTTATCTGAATCTTCTTTTGCATTTTACCTTTCATTAGATTTGTTTCTTGTTTCAATTTCTGCTTTCTGAAACTCAAGCTTTCATCTTGGTAATTTGATAATTAAAAGTGAATTGTTAAGGATTGAAATACAACTTAAGGCTCCTTGAGAAGAATGACCTAGGTAGTGCCTCACTTGCTACATTTCCCTAGTAAAACTTTGATTACCTAGCGACAAGGTTTATCAAATTGGCGCCGTTGCCGGGAAGCCTTACTTGTTGAGGTTCTAAGCAATTCACTGGTGTGCCAAGAAATTTTTATTTATTTATTTGAAAACCCAAAACTTCATAAAAAGTAGCTTTAATGTTTTTGAGTTGTGTTTGCATTTTCACTCTTGTGCTTTGTTGTTGAGTTGTTTCCCTTATTGCTGTGTTCTAAATTCATTCCATAGGTGTTCAAGGAGTTAACACAATTTGGTCAGCTGTGAATTGTTTAAATCCTTGCTGAAGCAACTTTTTTTTCCTTTTAATTGTTCTTCCACTAAATTTAATGATGGTTGATTGTTTGTATGCTTTTGAGATCTTTTTCTTGTTGGAAAATTAATACCATTGTGTTGAGGGTTCAATTTGCAGGAGTGAAGGTGTGAACAGTGTCAGAAGCTGCTATAAAATTCATCCATTTGGTTTATCAGTAGCAGGCACCGCGGCGGATATCACAAGGTGCCGCAGCGCCTTTCACAGTATCAATTCTGCAACAAGAGCTGCAGCGGATTTCACCACAGGCCGCAGTGCTTGTCCAATTTCAGCTCGGTACTCGTCTCTGTAATAGAGGCCGCGGCGAATCTGAGAAAGTGCTGCGGCAGATTTAACCTGATTCCCTCTTAACTTTTTGTCTTCTCTCTGATTTCTTTCTTTTGTCTAATTGTTTTTTTTTCACATTTATTTTATTAGTCTATTCTCTCGTTCTTTAGTTGCATATCCCAGGATAAGGCTCTTTTACCTTTTGATTGGGAGTGACTCTCTTCCTCAAGTTGAATCTTGTTCTTCCTCAGAATCTGAACCTACGTTAGGAGGGTTTATAGACAATCATTTTGTGATGGATCAAAATAATAACAATGCTCAAACTGAGAGAGGTGATGCTACAAATAGACCTCAAAATGAAAGCAAGCTGAAAATGTTATTCATAATGCTAATCTTCAATTGAATAGAGATGAGGGGAATAGGAGTATTAGGGAAATTAATAACTCAAGTGTGAACTGTGATCCATGTGGTTTTTATAACTTTGAAGCTGAATTTGAACTCAAAGGTACCCTGATTAATACCTTACCAAGATTTCTTGGTCTTATAGGGGATGATCCATATAGACATCTTCAAAACATGCATGCAGTTTGTTCCTCTATGAAGCCCCATGGTGCTCAATTGGAAGATGTGCTAAGGAGAGCTTTCCACTTCACATTAGAGGGAAATGCCAAAGAATGGTTGCAAAGTCTACCTCAACACTTCACAACACTTACATGGGAACAACTAAAGAAGGCCTTTTTAGAGAAGTACTTTCCTACATCAAGGACATCTAAATTGAGGAAGGCTATCTACGGAGTTCAACAAGATAGTAGAGAAACCTTGTATGAGTATTGGACAAGATTTCTAGCCATGCTTTCTAAATGTCCAAATCATCAAATCAGCAAGTCTAATTTAGTCCAGTATTTCTATGAGGGCTTACTATCTCATCACAAGAACACAATAGATGCTGCAGCCCATGGTTCACTATTTGATTTGACTCCTCACAATGCTTGGGAATTATTGGAGAAGATGGCCAACAACAATCAACAATTCAGCACAAGGGACAACCAATCTGTCAATGAAATTTTGAGGTCAAATCCTACTAACTTTGACTCTCAAATTGTTGCCTTATCAGAGAGGATGGACAAGAGAATGACTAAGATGGAGCAACTCTTGTCAACTAAACAATGTGGTGCTATGGGAACATCTCAAGCCTTGGTGGCTCCCTCTTGTGACTCCTGTGGTTCCATGATGTAATGAAGGATGGAAGGATCATCCAAATTTTAGATGGGGAGGAGGAGAGAGCAACAAGGAGAGATTCATACAGAATAAATTTCAGCAACGTCAACATTCAGAACAAACTATGGTTCCTTCCCAAACTACTCAAGAAATTGGTAATTCAAGGAATGATGACATGTCCCTCTTGTTGAAAAGCATGAACAGTATGAATGCTAATCTCAGTGCTATGGCATCTCAAATGGATAGAATTGATAAGCATACCACTGCATCTGATGCAAGAATGGCTGCTATAGAGAATAGGGTTGAACAATGGGAGACTAAGACTGCAAACTTGGCTAACTTTGTTACCCAAATTTCAGATAATCTCAGCAGTTTTCAAGCAAAAACAAGTGGAGCTTTACCTTCCAATACTGTGATTAATCCCAAGTCATTGAATGCCATAAATTTGAGAAGTGGAAGAAAGGTGACATTCAATGAAAATGATGAAGAATCTGACTTGGAGGAAGATCATTGCACTAAGGGGAATTCTGTCCAGAAAAAGAAAACACCAAGTGTGGAATCTGAAAGCTTAAGAGAGAAGCAACTTCTGCAAGGAAAAAAAGAAGCTGGATTTAGAAGTGTAACTACTGAAGGTTGCACAACTGAAGCAAGCCCTTTAATTCAGGATAATGAAGGAGCTCATGAAGCACCATTAGGAGAGAACTTGGAGCAATCTTCTTCAAGAATTTCAGAGCCTAACCAGGACAAAGGAAAGATGGAGCAAGATAAAGTTGAAGATTCTCACATGAACAACAAACCAGGAAGCAAAGGTAAGGAGGTAAGCTTGAAAGATCTGCCTTTCCCTAGAGCTTTTATGTTTGGGCAAAGGTTGCAAAAGAAAAACAAAATAAAGAAGTCTTAGATTTCTTTAGTAAAGTAGAAATTAACATTCCTTGCTGGATTTGTTGAAGAAAGTGCCTGAATATGCAAAATTCTTAAAAGACATTTGCACTAACAAAAGAAAGTTTAAAACTAATGAATTGGTGCAAGTTGGCCCTAATGTTTCAGCCCTTTTTAAAGCTCAATTACCTGTGAAATGCCAAGATCCAGGAGCTTTCTCCATTCCTTGTCAAATTGGTAAGTTTCATATCTCTAAAGCTTTGCTAGATTTGGGTGCTGCTATCAATGTGATGCCAAGTTCTGTTTACTATGCTTTGGGAGTTGAAATCATGAAACCTACAAGTGTCTTAGTGCAACTAGCTGATAAGTCTATTAGGAATCCCAAGGGAATCTTAGAAGACATTTTGGTCCAAGTAAAAGACCTTGTATTTCCTGCTGATTTTTATGTGCTAGATATGACTAATGAGGCCATAAGTGAAAGCACATTAATTTTGGGTAGACCATTTCTAAGAACTGCCAATACCATGATTTGCATGAAAGATGGAATTATAAAAATGGAATTTGGTGGTCAAGAAATTCAATTTAATATGTATGAGATGATGAAACATCCACATGAGGATTATTCTCTGTTGGGGCTTAATATGATTGATTTGTCACTTGAAAATGAGTGTGAATCTATTTTTGAGCATGATAGCAATGATGATACTGAAGATTCTTTCTTTCTTTCTCTTCCATATATTCTCCTTCATCTTCTTTTTCTTCACACCTTGATGATGTGCCTAGCATTGATTCTAAAATTGATGGCTGGCTTTCCACTTGGAGTGAGTTGTCTTCAGTTTCATCCATTAAGTCTTCCATTGATGTTAATTCCACACTGTCAAGTGATGAACAACTTGCAAGAAGATTGCTTGTAGATTTCTCAACAGCACAAGAGAGTGAATCAACTCCTATACAAGAAGGGAAGGTGAAAGGCACAAGAATCATGATTGCAAGACTAGCCCAACTCTCATGGACGAATTCCCATTCAAGGAGCATGAAGCTGAACCTTCTGAACAACAGGATTTGTCTTTAAATTCTTATCACATTTTGTATTCCAATCCTGTTTACAAGTCACTTGATCTTAATTTCTTTAACCATGCAGAACTGGAATACTTCTTGGAAATCATGCAAAGTGTAGCTGCTCCCAACCCTAGGAGATTAAGCATGACACCAACCAAATTTGCCGAAATATGCAGCATAGGGAGTGCACTTTTGCAATCTAATTTTACTTGTGAAATTGGAATTCCTCAAGATTATTCTGCATCTAACTTTGAGTTTTCACATGGATTTACAAATGTTTTAAATGCATTGTTGCAGGGACCAATCAAGGAGCGTTACTCACATGAGGATGAATGTACAACTGCAATTTTTGGTATTGAAGCTTTGAAGCAATCTGAAAATAATTGCACTACCTTGGAGCTCAAGAAACTGATACCCTCAGTAGTTCAACCTCCTGAATTGGAGCTTAAACCCTTGCCATCAACACTGAAGTATGCATTTTTAGCTGAAAATGAAAGACTACCGGTGATAATCTCTAACTCTTTGACTGATCTTGAAGAGTCTCAGTTACTTGCTGTTTTGAAAAGGTATAAAAGTGCAATTGGGTGGTCTCTAGCAGATATTCCTGGTATTAATGCTTCAATTTGCACTCATAGAATCTTGTTAAATGAAAATGCAAAGCCCATAAGGCAACCTCAAAGAAGACTTAACCCACTCATACTTGATGTTGTTAAAAAGGAAGTAACAAAGCTGCTTAGTGCTGGTATCATATACCCTATTTCAGATAGTGAGTGGGTAAGTCCAGTTCAGGTTGTTCCTAAGAAAAGTGGGATCACTGTGGTTAGGAATGAGAAAAATGAATTAATCCCCACTAGAATCCAGAATTCTTGGCGTGTTTGCATTGATTATAGGAAGCTTAATGATTCTACAAGAAAAGATCATTTTCCCCTACCCTTTATAGATCAAATGCTTGAAAGATTAGCTTGTAAATCTCACTATTGTTTCCTTGATGGTTTCAGTGGCTATTTTCAGGTTCCCATTGCACCTCAAGATCAAGAGAAGACTACATTCACTTGTCCCTTTGGCACATTTGCATATAGAAGAATGCCATTTGGACTATGCAATGCACCGGGCACATTCCAAAGGTGTATGCTATCCATATTTAGTGATTTGCTAGAGAATGGGATTGAGGTGTTTATGGATGACTTTACCATCTATGGAAATAATTTTGATGAATGCTTAGTGAACTTGGAAAAAGCTCTATCTAAATGTGTTGAAAAGGACCTTATCCTGAATTTTGAAAAATGTCACTTTATGGTCTAACAAGGAATAGTTCTAGATCACCTAATTTCTGAAAAAGGAATAGAGGTAGACAAAGCAAAAGTTGAAGTAATTTCATCTCTACCCTATCCAACAAATCTTAAGGAGCTTAGATCTTTCCTAGGCCATGCTGGATTTTATAGAAGTTTCATAAAAGATTTTAGTAAAGTGACTTTTCCAATGTCCAAATTACTGCAAAAAGATGCTTCCTTTGATTTCACTGATGAGTGTAAAATGTCTTTTGATGAGATTAAATCCAGATTGACTTCTCCACCTATTTTGACTTGCCCTAATTGGAATTTACCATTTGAATTGTGTTGTGATGCCTCTAATAATGCAGTGGGTGCAGTTTTGGGACAAAAGGATGGTAAGGCTTCCAAGGTTATTGCTTATGCTTCAAAGACACTAGATAAGGCTCAAACTAATTACACAACTACTGAAAAGGAACTCTTTTCTATTTTTTGCTTAGACAAGTTTAGACCTTACCTAATTAACTCTAAGGTTACTGTTTTCACTGATCATTCTGCTGTCAAGTATCTTTTTTCAGCAAGCCACAATCCAAACCGAGGCTCTTAAGGTGGATGTTGTTGATCCAAGAATTTGATATTGATATCAAAGACAAACCTGGAGCAGAAAATGTGGTGGCTGACCATCTAAGTCGCTTACCAGAAACTACAAGGGGAGTAATTGGTTCAAATTTTGTTTGTGACGAGTTTAAGGATTGTTCTGTTTCTGCATTGTCTCTCATGGAACCTTGGTATTGTCACATTGTCAACTTTTTAGTTGCTGGTCTAATTCCTTCTTCATTATCTCATTTTCAGATGCAGAAGATTAAGAGTGAGTCTAAACACTATATTTGGGATCCTCTCCTTTGGAAGGTATGCAGCGACCAAATCATTCGAAGATGTGTGCCAAATGAAGAATTTCAAGACATCCTGCATGCTTGCCACTCTCAAACTTGTGGAGGTCATTTTAGTGCTAACAAGACTGCAAGAAAAATATTGGAAGCTGGTTTGTATTGGCCATCACTCTTTAAAGACTCTTATGAGTATTGCAAGAATTGTGATATTTGTCAAAGATTTGGTAGCCTAACTAAGAAACATGAATTACCCCAACACCCAATGCTTTTCTGTGAGGTGTTTGAAGTATGGGGTATTGATTTTATAGGCCCCTTTCTTCCTTCTATGGTTTTACATACATCCTTCTTGCAGTTGATTACCTTTCACGATGGGTAGAGGCCATAGCAACCAAAAAGAATGATGCTGCCACTGTTTCAAAATTTCTGAAAAATAACATCTTTTCTAGATTTGGCATTCCTAGAGCAGTAGTTAGTGATAATGGCACTCATTTTTGTAATAAATTGCTACAAGGGTTATTCACTAAGTATGGTGTGACACATAAGACATCCACACCTTATCATCCCCAAAGTAATGGGCAAGCTGAAAATGCAAATAGAGAAATCAAGAAGGTGCTGGAACGAATAGTTAAACCATCTAGGAAGGATTGGAGTGCCAGATTAGATGATGCTTTGTGGGCATATAGAACTGCATTTAAAACCCCAATAGGCATGTCTCCTTATAGGTTGGTTTATGGTAAGATGTGTCACCTACCCGTTGACATTGAACATAAGTCTCTTTGGGCTGTAAAAGCATGTAACCTTGATTTTGATTTTGCTGGCATGGAAAGATTATTGCAATTACAGGAACTTGAAGAGTTGAGACTTGAAGCATATGAGAATTCCAGGTTCTATAAGGAGAAGACGAAGATGATTCATGACAAGTAAATCCTAAGGAAGACTTTCAAGGTTTGAGATAAAGTGTTGCTGTACAAAGCACGATTCACATTTAAACCTGGGAAGCTAAGCACTAGATGGGAAGGACCATACTTGGTCACTAAAGTGCACAAGTTTGGCATGATAGAGTTGCTAGATGAGAAGAGCAGTAAGACTTTCAAGGTCAATGGCCACCTGCTCAAAATTTACAAGGAAAATTTTGATCCACCATAATCCCAGGTTGTCCCCTTCCTTAAACACTTTAGTCTATATTTATTTGATTATTTTCATTCTTGAACTCCATTTTTGAACAAGTGTGGGGGAGGGTATGACTAGTAGCAAGTGTAGGTTGTTTTTAGTTTGTTTTGAAGTGTTCTATTGTTTCTTTCCATTCCTTCCTTTACCAATTTTCCTTGCTATCTTTTGTTCAAATTCGCATCGAGGGCAATGCAAGGATCAAGTGTGGGGGAGTGAATGTTGTGTTTTGTGTTGTGTGTTTTTTTTGTAAAACCTCAGTTTTCAAAAACTTTTTTAAGATTTAAGCTTGTTTTAGGAATTCTAATGTTACATTTGTGATTGACTTTGAATTGGAAATTAATATCCTGAAGTGAAATTTTCTAATGCATAGAGATTAAGCATGATGTGTTCTTTAGCTGAAGTGAATGAATATGGAAGACAAAGCCTAGTTGGAAGGATTCTTTGAGCCTTTATATTCATTTCTGGTGTGTGCATTCACTTATTTCTTATGCTCTCTAGAACTTGTCTTAGTTCTTAATTAGGACCACATGCAACATTAGTACTCTTGAACATGATTGAGGCATTCATTCAAATTAGCTACTTAGACCAAATGGCTAAACCCTTCACGATTTATCCCTTGTTACCCATTTGAGCCTTTTAGCTGAATTTTTTTCCATTCAATTCACTCTCAATTATAAAACTTCTTTCCTACAAGGATGCATATTTCATTTCATTCATTCTTTTCAGAATTCACTAGCATTTTGAGGGATTCAATTGATGGATTGATAGGAGGAGATGCATACTTGAGCTTTGAAAAAAAAAAAAAAAAACAAAAAGAAAAAGTAGAAACATGCGAATTGAAAAAGAAAAGGAAAAAAAGAGAGAAAGAGAATAGAAAGTTGAAAAGAAATGAAAAAGCAAGAAAGGAAAAGAAAGTGGGAATAGAAACTCCTTTATAGCTTAAGAATTCAAGATCAAGAATCAAACTTTAAATTGAACATTACTAATGCTATTGAATTCTACACGTTGGTTCACATATTATCTCCATCCTCATATGCATTCTTGTGCATTTCTTCCCCACCCTTACATTACAAGCCACAAAAGTCCTCTTGATTCTTGAGTACTTATATATTTAAGTGGTGGAAAGGTAGAGCTATTACAAGCATATGGTAGAGCATTTGAATAAGTGAATTGAGTGAAAGAACCTGTAATACTTGTGAGTTGAGTGATACACTAATTTCCTTGTGTGGTTTTCTATATCTTATTCACTTAGATTAAATTACATATCATTGCTTGATTTCTTTGCATTAGAATGTTCCATGGATGGATGTTGGTTGAAGAATCATTGTTGGTTGCAGTTGTAACCTGAACTTTTGAGCTTGTTTTTTCCTTTCTCTCATCCTTCTCTTTCACATTATGTTTAGACCTGATTTGCCCAGGAGTGCAAAAGCTAAGTGTGGGGGAGTTGATAAGTCTCATTATTTGCATACATTTCTAGCCCTAAACTCACACTTTTGTGATCTATATTTGCATACTTTGGGCATAATTAGATTCCATTGTGCATAAGAGTTGGTGAGAGGAATTGTGAGGTTTTGCAGGTGTTTTTACATGTTTTTATATGATTTTATATGTGTGTACTTTTGATCCCTGCTTTGGTGTGAATTTCAGGGAGTTTCAGTTCTGTCTGAGGCGCCACAGCGGATTTGAGAAGGCGCCACGGCGGAATTCCAAGGGGACTCTCGGTAAAAAGCGCCGCGACGGATGGACAGAGGCGTCACGGCAGATTGGTATCTACATGAAGCTCAGGATCACTAATCAAAACGGCACCGTACAAGCCAGGCGCCGCGGCAGATGGACAAAGGCGCCGCAGTGGATGACGAAAAATTCCAGATTTAAATAGCAGAGTCGCACGCTTCAACGGGGGACATCAGATTTCAGTTCTTCATTCATCTTCAGACGTGATTTTCTTGTTCTCTCCGTCTTCTCTCAATTTCTTCTTCCATTTTCATCCAAATTCATCAATTTCCACTGATCAACCATGAATCTTTCATCAATTATTGTTGTTTCTACCCTAATCCAGAGTATGAGTAGCTGAATTTCCAAGTTTTCCTAGTAATGAAGCTGACCTGAGTTCATAGAGCTGAACAGGGAGTCATTTCAGATCTATTTTCCACTTCCTATTCTAAGGTTCATTTGTTTCAGTTGGACAATTGTGATTAGAATGAAGGTTGGATGGTTAGATTTATGTTTCTTGGAATTTAGATCTGATTGAACATTTAGATGTGAGTTGTGTCCTTTAATTCAGTTGAATAGAGGATTCTCTGTTGATTTGTAAATCTAATTCGTTTTTACTTGGACTGTCGTTCTGTAAATCTGAATTTTGGTTGAATAAATTGATGATTCACAGTTGTGATCATTCTTAGAGAATTGCAACTCGCTTCTCAAGTGTTCTTGTCAATTGATTTTCCTTCTCACACACCAAGACAATGAATCTAGTAAGATAATTGTTTCTGATCTGTGTTAAGAGAGATTTGAGCAGTAGCTAAACCTATCCATTTAATTGACATTAAGAGACTCCAAATTATAAGATTGAACAAGGAAGGTTGGATAATTTGCTAGGGGAACTACTATCTCTTATCTGAATCTTCTTTTGCATTTTACCTTTCATTAGATTTGTTTCTTGTTTCAATTTCTGCTTTCTGAAACTCAAGCTTTCATCTTGGTAATTTGATAATTAAAAGTGAATTGTTAAGTATTGAAATACAACTTAAGGCTCCTTGAGAAGAATGACTTAAGTAGTGCCTCACTTGCTACATTTCCCTAGTAAAACTTTGATTACCTAGCGACAAGGTTTATCACTTACACCTTGGGGCCAATTTCAAAATTAATCCAAGGATTGTACTATAGGCACAACCTCAGGTCATTTCACTTATGGAGCCGAAATTATGATCCTAGATTAACTAAATGCCATGGTAATGCAAATTGAGCTGGAAAAGGTTAGGGTTTTCATTGAGACTTATAATTAAGATAAAATGCAATAGAATGTAAATGTATTTTTGGATTTTTGGGAGATTAAGATGAAATGGATGGAAATCAAGTACTGAATCAATTGATAAAACCTCTTGAAAATGGATTCTTGGCAATCATAATTCTCTCAAGATTTGGGAGTTTTATAAATTCATTTGGTTTTCTTGATAACAACCTCAATAACTCATTGAGTCCAATGCTTACATTAATGAACTCATTAATGAAAACATTGTTAAGCTTCCCTAATATGTAATTAAGAATGATTAATGCAAATGGTTCAATGCAACAGAAAATCAACTCATCATCAAAACATGACCATGCAAGATGAAGAGAATCAAGAGAGCTACAAAGAACATATATGTGACCACATATATTGAAGCATGAAATTCAACATTAACCAATCCAACTACAAATGTAAATTATCAACTAGCGATTACAGATCAATCAAAGTCTTTCACTAAGAATTTACAAACCCTAGACCTAGGAATTCATAAATACATAGCTAGAACTAAGATGAAACTAAAACTCCCCTTTTGAAGCTCTTAGAACTCATGCCAATCATCCATCTTCAAGAGCTGGAGGAAGCCTAGCCACTCATGGTGTGCAGAAACATCTCCACCGAAATTGACTCAGTGTTGCCCATGGATGAAGGTGGCAGTGGAAGATGAGGAATTAGGTTTTTAGCGGGAGAGATGAGAGAAGATGAAGAGAAAATGTTGATGGTGGCTAGATGTCAGTGTGTGACCTCATTCACCCCGAAAATAGGGTTTCTAACCCGAATATGACGTGTCTGGGTCGGTTCATGGAAGTGGGCAAGTCAATTTTTTCCAAAATGGTCAGGTCTGAATATGCTGATACGAGGAGTTCGCTGCGGCGAAGGGTGGGTCGCCACGGCGAACCATGGCAGAGGCTCCTCTTTTCCTCTGTGTGCCTTGAGTCTTCAACCTTGGCTCCAATCTCAGGTGTCCTACACTGAAAAGCAACAATTTAAGGCATCAATTGTCCTAGAAATTAATTGAATACAATTAATAACTAATTATAATGATTTCACCCTCAAAAAGACACTAACTCAATGCATGGACTCTTAATCTAAAATAAGCTCAATTATAGCCAAAAGAGCCAGAAAATGCAACAAAACCATGGATGATGAAATCAAAAGATAAGAATAATTTGAGCTCAATCAATGATCATTGCTATCATGCTCAAAAATAGATTCACACTCATTTTCAAGTGACAAATCAATCATATTAGCAAATCCCATCTTTTATGCAAATCATGGTATTAGCAGTTCTTAGAAATGGTTTACCCAAAATCAGTTTGCTTTCACTTATGGTCTTATTAGTCATGTCTAGCACATAAAAATCAGCAAGAAATACAAGGCATTTAACCTGTACCAAAATGTCTTCTCAGATTCCCTTGGGATTCCTAATAGACTTATTAGCTAGTTGCACTAAGACACTTAGAGGTTTCATGATTTCAACTCCTAAAGCATAGTAAACAGAACTTGGCATCACATTAATAGCAGCACCCAAATCTAGCAAAGCTTTAGAGATGTGAAATTTACCAATTTCACAAGGAATGGAGAAAGCTCTTAGATCTTGGCATTTCACAGGTAATTGAGCCTTCAAAAGAGTTGAAACATTAGGGCCAACTTGCACCAATTTATTAGTTTTAAATTTCTGTTTATTAGTTAATTGAGCTCAAATTGTTTATATTATTTGATAACATTTTATACGTTTTTGCTACACTTTTTGGCTCATTTTGATGATAGTTATGCTTATTTGAGTTTGAGAGTCCTTGGCTTTAGTTAGTGATATTTGAGGGTAAAATTATCATATTTATTCATTAATTGCATTTAGTTGAGTTTTGGGACAATTGATGCCTCAAAACATTTCTTTTTATTTCAGAACACTCAAGGAATAGAGCCAAGAGTGAAGATCAAGGGCATGCAACACACAAGAGGCAACATTAACATCTTTGCCAGGTTTCACCGTGGCCAACTCATGTAACATCCTGATTTTTAGGCCTAGAAGTACCAGAAATAGCCTGAATTAGATAGGCTACTAGATCTTTTTTTTAGCAGAGGTCCCAAAGATGAGAAAGAAAGTTAAAGCAATTTTAGGACTAAACTGTAAAGGGAAAGTTTTAAGGGGCTAAAGTGTAATCAGAGTTACACAACGGAAGCATAGTGGGCCCATAACCCACAAGTTCCTGGATCAAAACTAGGCTCTGATACCAAAATGAAACATCCTACCTCTAATCACTCAGAGTATGTGTTTGAAAGCATTATGGTTCAAGCGGATCATGACACAAGCCCATGGATTAAAATTTCAACATAATTAGTCGGGTTACTATTCATTATTTAAATTCTAGATTACAAGTCTAACTTCAAAAATTCATAACTAATTTCATAAAAATTATATTGAGGTGTTCTAAAATTCTATAAAAAGCTCTTTAAAATCTCTTTAAGGAAAAAATATCCAATTGGACTTATCCTTGCCCAATTCATACAGTTTAATCAATAAAAATTATTGTTCATTTGGTAAAATCTGAAACATCCAGATTATGTGCCTCAACTTTGAAAATTTGTATCTCCTTGTGTACACATCCAATTGAGGTGATATACCTCTTATTTTAAAGGTTGGGATGTGTAATATAAGTATGCCAAATCTCATGGGTAAAATCATTCATTTGATAGGTCAAACTGGAGCTACAAAGTCACTGTTCCATGACCTACGTTTTATCCCTTAACCTCTTTTTACTTTAATTCTTTCTATTCCTTTGGCATACATCAATTGGGTTTATGCTTTCCCAATCATTCTCATACATTTTTATTCATGCCATAATTATTATAATTAAATACATGGCATCATTGGCATCCATAACATAGTTTACAAAATAAGAGAATTATACATTCATCAACAGTCTCATCCATTAACAAGAATAATTCTCCGCTTACTTCTTCTTACTTCTCATGCCATTATTGTCCATCGTTGATTGACCTAAATGGTTGGTTATGAAGGGGTGAGATTCGTGGGAATCTCAGTAGCAAACATTACCACATACATGCACAAGATGGATGCTAGTGTATGGTATGCAGTTTTTCATAAACTTAAGTTAACCAGTGACATGCCATCATGCTTTATGCTTGGTATAAAAATGCATGGCCATGGGGAACATATTAAAAACAGTATTTCTTGTAACAATCATCATGTCACAACATCATTCAAACAACAGATACAAACCAACACATGAGCATACCATATCAAGCACATAAAGGGTAAGTTCACTACCTTGCACCTCAAGCTGTCCTCTTGCTTTTCTTTTGATTCCCTTGACTTCCTAACCATAAGGGCTTTCAGTCAACATCATCAAGCATCCTCTTAGATGTTTCAAGGTCCTAAACATAATCACATTGGTCATATAATCCATCAGGACTAAGAGATTATATAAAGCTCAAGACTAACCTTCTTGAACCTAAGCCTTTTCTCTTAATTTTGAATTGATGTTCTAGCTTTGTAAAATTATTCCCTATCATTTTGATAAAATTTGGGCAGCACTTCCCCTTAGGAAAATGACTTCCCAACATCATCAAACTATCATAAAATCAACAAATAACTACCATAAACCAATATAGAGAAGTTTGGAAGCCTTATCTTGGATCCAAGTCACTTCTCCTCTCTAGAATTCTCTTCTTTCTCTCTCTAGTTTTGATTTTGCAAGAGTTTCCCCTCCTAAAATGGTCCTGTACAAAAATGAACTATGGATAGGGGGTATTTATAGGCTTCATACTTTCCATAATACCATACATGCCCTTCTTGAATAAGAGCTCATCTTAGCCCTCCATTCAACCACCTTTTCCATGTATACACATCTTAAGCAACATAGCCTAAGAAGATGACAAGTGTCTTAGTGAGTCATGGCTTCAAGAAGCTTGTAGATGCTTCTAGAGATTTCTAAATCCCTCTAGGTTCTTTTATACTCTTCTTGATTGTTTTAGATTCTTCTAACAACTTGAACAATTTCTTTCATGTCCATTCATCAACTTGGCATTAAAATAGGGAGAAAATAAATGGAAAATTCGTGCAAAAATATTCCCTTAATCATTTCTCCACCTATCAAGCCAATCTTGCACTGTATTAGATATTTTTCGTGTCCTGACTTACCCTGTCCCACCGGGATATTTTCTTCTTAAATTTCTGGCCAATAAAAGGTACATATATGGTGCCATCTTAGAGGAGCATAGATGAAAATAATTAGCTTTACTGACAAGCTACTTAACCTTACTGAGTCATGCAGTAGAAATTTCACTATAATGGGTAGACAAAGGACTTTCTAAAATATTCTCGTACTTAGTGCTTCCAGGTCGTGAAGACTACAAGTTATGAAAAATCACATTTGAAACTTTAAATGACCCTTAAGTATGAGAGAAGGCGTAAAAATTTGAAACTTTTTCATTTTCCCAGTTCAGGTCATGACTTAGTACTTCCAGGTCATAACTTGAGGTCACAGAGGCCATTTTTGCCTTCAAGTCACGACCTCAACTTCTCAGGTTGTGACCTCAAGTCACAGAATGCTTTTGCGCACTATTCACATTTCACTGAAATCTTGGCCTACTTCAAAAACTCATAACTAATTGCATAAAAATCGTATTGCATTCTAATTTTTCTACTGCCCATAAAATATCTTCTAATGACTCACATGATGACTCATTACCCTCATAAATAAAGCACATGGGAAAGAAGAAGAGAATTTAAGTTGAACTTGTCTTCCTCAAAATATCTTAGATATTTTCTAAATTTGTCTCCTAATTAAGGAACATCAATTGTTTAATATTTGATTAGAGCATTTTATTCAATCCAGAGCTCCAAAAATTCATCCAAAAATATCATAAAATTCTTAAATTTTAGAGAAAATCTGTGAATTTTCTTAGACCATAACTCAACCTGTAGCTATTTCTTTTTGAATTTCCCGTATAACGCCTTTTTTAAGCATAACTGGCTTTTAAATATTCTTAAAGCTATTCTGCTAGCCTTCTAGGGATGAGGCTAATTTTATAATTTTCTATTGTCTCTTAACTCCTGAATCCCTATTTTTACTTACATTTCTGAGGCCTCTTGATTACTCAAATAATTAAATCTCGCTTTATACCTCAAAATGAGCCATAATCTTAAAAATTCATTCAAAGTCAATCCAAGGGCATTTTGTCATTTTTCTTCACATACAGGCCTTAACATGCCATTTCCTATTTTCTGGGATTTTTAGGCATAATTTCCACTTTTGCCCTTACTAGTCCGAAACTTTACAAATTACGATTTTGCCCCTGGTTCGACTTAACCCCATAATTTACCTCATTGAGGCCTCCAACATAACCTTTGACCTATACTTATCTCAACTTCTCATTCTCGGGTCTTGAGACTTCATTCGAGTCTTTAACTTTCTCTTCCCTTAGTCCCAAAAAACTTTCCTTTTGCTATCAAGTCTCCAAGAATCCCTCTGTCCTTCCAAGGAACCTTTGGAACTCTTGCCATAAGGGGTCTGGTAGTCTACCCATTTGGGCTAATTCTGGTACTTCTAGGTCCAAAGGTCGGGATGTTACAACTCATACCTTTACCGTGGTGAAATCCAAAACTTCAACTGTCACACCTTACTTATATAATACTTTAGAGTCTATTTAGAATCATTTTAGACTACATTAGATGGTCTTAAGCTCAAAAATCTCATTTAGGACATGACTTTTCAGAAATTACTAGTCACTACCTAATTTTCAGATTACAGGTTCAACTTTGAAAAATCATAACTAATTCTAGAAAAATCGTATCTAGGTGTTCTAAAATTCAATGGAAATCTCTTTCAATGCTCTTTAAGGGAAAAATATCAAACTGGACTTATCCTTACCCAATTTGTATAGTTTATTGGATAAATATTACTATTTATTTGGTAAAATCTGGAACTTCCAGATTTTGTACCTTAAATTTGGAAATTCATATCTCCTTATGTACACATTTAATTGAGGTGATCTACCTCTCATTTTAAAACTTGAGATGTGTACTATAAGTCTACCAAACTTTGTAGCTTAACTCGTTCATTTGATGGGTCAAACTGAAGCTCGAAACTAACTGCTCCAAGACCTACGTTTTATCCCTTAACTAACTTTTGCTTTAATTATTTTTTATTTCTTTGGCATGTAAAACTTGGGCTTTGTAACACCTTACGTTTGCATCCTTATATTATGCCAAGTTAAGATATTCAGAAGCGCAATTTCAGGTTACCGAGTTGAAAAATCTGAGTTTAAAATTTTCTTTTCCCGCATTACTATTCACTGTAACCTTAAACTTGGCATAACTTTGGAAAATCATAACTAATTCTCGAAAAATCGAAATAAGGTCGTTCCAAGTCTCACTCGAAGCTCTTAACATCATCTATCAAGGAAAAATATTTTTTTATCATTCAATTCAATTCACTTAATGTTTTTGAAAAACCAAAACCCCCTATTTATGTTTAGTTTGCACTACATGACATTTAAGTTAGCTTAGCTCCATTTCATCAAGGTTCTGTTTAAGTGAAACGACCTGAGGTCGCACCCTATAGTGCAATCCTTGGATAAAAATTTTGATTTAACCTCCAAGGTCAATAAAAGGTTGCAAAATCAAATGAAATCTTGCATTGTTTCCAATGCAATGGCGACGGAAAAATTTATCATTTGATTTGACTGTGTTGTTATGCCTCAAGGTCAAATGCAAGAAATTTATAACCGGATCCAAGAGATGTAGTATAACAATACAATCCAGGTCGTGTTCACTTTTGGGAGCCTTTATTAATGACCTAAGCTAGACTAAATGCGATGCAATACAATGAAAGCGGGTTTGGTTTTTAAGATTTAAATGAATGGTGACTAAAGTAAATGCAATGAAAATAAACCTAAGCTACTATATTTTTGGTATTTTTGATAAGGATGATGGAATGGAAATGAGTAATAAAAAATCTCTTGAGAATGGTTTTGATGGCTATCATAGTTTACTTAAGATATTGGGAGTTTCATAAAATTATTAGATTTTCTAGAATAAGAACCTTAATGACTTATTGAGTCCAATGTTTAAATCAATAAACTTCATTAATGAAAACATTGTTAAGCTCTCCTAATGTGTAATTTGAGAATGATCATGCAATTGGTTCATTGCAACCTAAAATCAACTCAGTATTAAAACATAACCATGAAGATGAGAGAGAATCAAGAGAGTTACAAATAAGCATATATGTAGCTAGATATATTTAAGCATAAAATTCTACATTAATCAATCCAACTATGAATGTAATCATTAACCAATGATTACAATATCAATCCAAGAGTCCAATTAAGAATTTACAAGTCCTGGACTTGGAAAATCATATATTCAGAGCTAGACAACTGAAAACTGAAACTAAACTCCCCTTTGAAGTTTAGAAACTCATGTCACTCCACCATTCTTCAAGAGTTGATAAACCATAGCCCTCCATAGCTTCAAGAAAAGCTCTAACCGAAGTGAATCTGTTAGCCACGGCAGCTGGTGTAACACCTTACATTTGCATCCTTATATTATGCCAAGTTAAGACATTCAGAAGCGCAATTACAGGTTACCGGGTTGAAAAATCTGAGTTTAAAAATTTCTTTTCCCGCATTACTATTCACTGTAACCTTAAACTTGGCATAACTTTGGAAAATCATAACTAATTCTAGAAAAATCAAAACAAGGTCGTTCCAAGTCTCACTCGAAGTTCTCTTTTCAAGGTTGTTCATTTGGTCATTTTTCTATTTTCCAGGATTTTTGCCTAACTTCATAAAGGCATAACTTCTTGCAAAGAGCTCCGATTGTGGCGCTTTACCACTCATTTTAAAAGGAAAAATAAGATCTATTTGCATGCCAAATTTCAGGGGAATAGTCAACCATTTGACCAGGGTCTTAATTGGTCAAAGTTTGGTCAAATTTAGACCATTTTATCCCCCTTTTTCACTAATTCTAGTACCATTTCGTTTTTTACCATAAGCAAACCATACTCGCATATAAAGATACTCTACCATTAATATACATCTCAAAAGGTTATCATGTCATGTGTTCATGATCAGAATATGCTTACATGGCTTGGGAAAGAAAGGTTTAAATCCATATAATACGATACATAAATCATAATTTCCTCAAGCCATGATTACTTCTTTTCCCTTCTCATTGGAAGTAGTGGCACCTAGGATATCATGTTATAGGAGGAATGAGATTTCATAGAAATCCCAGTAGCATTGAACATACAACCATCAGGTTAACATGCATAAGATGTCATACTACATGCAGTAAAATAACATTGCTAGTCATTATGCCATGCCATAACCATTCTGTATCCATGTCATCATCATCATGGAGCATATAATCATTCCGGTCAAAACTCAATCATGCAAGAGCCAAGGCATACATTGCAAGGAGTTCACATCATCAGTGCATAAACATTCTCATGGCACATAAACACACATAGCAGAAACACCAAATGCAGGTCAACAAAATAATTGCAAGTACACACTACCTCGGTTCCACGCTTAATGTTTCCTCCTTGATTTCCTTGCTTGAGGTCCTCCTTGGTTTCCAGAAAATTGCCCATCAACCATACAGTAAGGGTATGGTAAATTCCATATCCAATATATAATTCTTTCTCAATATAATGCTACCCTTGTGCCTTTCAATTTATAACTTCTGTATACCTTTCCTAATCCTTTGACTTTGGTTTGACCAAGCCTTAATCCTCAATTAAGGTCTTGGAATTCTTCCTTAATCCATGATTAATCATGCTTTCTTGGTTAATCACTAACCCTTAATCCTTAATTCAATATTTAATTAAGGTCCTCAAGTCACATAGTCATTAATACAACATAATCCTCTAAGGTTAAGTCATTAATCCCTTATGGATTAACCATTAATCATTCTTTAATCAACATGATTAACCCTTAATCATTCCTTAATCAACATGATTAATCATAATTAATCATCCTTCAATTAACATAACTAATCACTAGTCATTAATTAATCAAGGTAACTAACCTTAATTACTTACTAATCTTTAATCAAATAACATAATTAATCTTAGCTATCACTAAACCATAATTAATCAAGGTAATTAATCCTAATCTTCCTCAAATAAATTATTAACTAAAAATAATTAACACTTAGGGAGGTAAACATACCTTAATTAGCTCTTAATCAGCGATTAGAGGCATTTAACCTTTCTTTCTCCCTTTCTCTTTCTTCTTTCTTTCCTTCTCTCTCCTAGAACTTAAGAGCAAAACATTCCCTCTCTAGGAAACCATCTTGGCCGAATTGTGAAGGGTGAGGGGGTATTTATAGGCTTGAATTTTTCAAAATACCAAGAATGCCCTTGGAGAAAAAGATGCTATCTCGGCCGTCCATTTTTTTCACTTTACACATGGACAAATCTTAGAGCACAAGCCCTGAGATCATGACACATGGAAGGACACCTATTCACCATGTGATTTTCATGTGGTAAAAAAATATTATTTTAATGTTTTGTCTCTTATTTCCCTTTATGCCCTTGAACAATTTAGAAAATTCCAACCTTGTCCTTCCCCCCTTATTTTGGCCGAATTATTACTCTAAAAATTGTGAGAAAAATGACTCATCCAATATTCAGTGCAATCCACTGATTATTTGTGTATTTTCGGTCCGATTTTCCAACAATCCTATCCAATTTACTGTCACAAAATTTTGATTTCAACACCTCCTTAAATTCCTCTCATTCCAAGGATATTCCATGATTTTTCTCAAATTTTACCTTGCTCTATAATTTTCTAAATTTTATTCTGTCAAAAATCAATATTCTACCGATAATAATTCGATAATAAATATTCTTTAAGCTAACCTCTAGGCTTCTAAAGGTGGGAAGTAATTTTATAAATTAGGATAATATGTCACATAATTTATCTCTATTTTTCCTTGAATTTTTTAGGCCACCATATATTTTAAATAATGGAAATTGTCTAATTTTCCTTAATTAACCAAAAATTCCAATAATTACAAATAATTCCCTGATAAATTATTTTTTATCCTATATTCACCTTCTAAGCCTCAAACATTATTTTGTACCCCCTTTTCTATTTTTCATGATTTTTTGGGAATTTTCAGGGATTTCGAACATTATTTCCAATACTTCCCTTTCTTGACCGATCTTTTCAAAAATGACCGTTATGTCCCTAACCTGATTTTTCCTCATAACCTGGATCCTCTACCAGTCTACTATACTACTTGACCTTAGTCAGTTTCAAATCATTCATCAATTAGGATAAAATTATCAGGGTGTGACAGCTAGGAGTGGAAGGAAATGAGATGGAGTGAAGGAAAGGTGAAGGAAATAGATAGGGAAGAAAATAGAAGTGGAGAGGCAAGAAGATAAGAGAATAGGGGTGTTAGAGAGGATAGAATGGTGTTATTGGTCAAAAATAGGGTTTCTAAGGGTTTTAGGGGTTAATCTGGGTCGGATCATATGAGTAGGGGGTCCATTTTTATGTTATGGATCCGAATTTGACATTATTGATACGAGAGAATTTGCTGCGACGAATTATTCCAGAAAGGAATTTTAGTGAGATTTTGAGAGTTTGTCTCAACGAACTCAAAAGTTTACCACAACGAACTATTTTAGAATAGTCACTAATGCACATTTTCAGACTTTTTGCCACGGCACAGCATTTTCTTGGCCGCAACCAACTATTCCAGATTCAATATTTTGACTTCTCATGTTATGTAATGCTTTGGTCTTCAATCTTGACTCTAATTCTCAAGTGTCCTACAATGAAAATCAATAATTTGAAGCATCAATTGTCCTAGAAATCAATTGAATACAATTAATAACCAATTATGACAATTTTACTCTAAAAAAGACACTAACTCAAAATAAGGACTCTTAATCTAAATTAAGCACAATTATCATCAAAAGGAGCCAAAATCTATGATAAGAACCCTTAAAATGATATGAAATAATATAGAACAATTGGGTTTAATCAATAGGGAATATGTACGAATTTTCTTGGACTATAACTTTTCCTTTAACTATTTCCTTTTGAATTTCCCGTAAAATGCCTCTTAGGAGCATAATTGGACTTTATATTTTATTAAAACCACTTTACTAGCCTTCAAGGGATGAGACTAATTTTATAAACTTCTTTGGTCTCTTAACTATTTATTTCCCATTTTTATGTATATTTTTCAAGCCTCCTTATAGCTCAAATAATTGCATCTAGATAATTACCTCAAACTGAGCTACTATACTGAAAATTCCATTAAAGCTACTGTAGGGGAATTTTCATCATTTATCTTATCAAAAGGCCTCTATACACCATTTCCCATTTTTTGAGATTTTTTTGAAATTTTCCGTATACTTTCCATAATTACCCCTATCAGCCCGTAACTTTTTGAAATTATGGTTTTGCCCCTACTTAGGCTTAACCCCATGAATCATCACTTTGAGGTCTGCACCTTAACTTTAGGCCTGTACCAAACCTATTTTCTCTTTTTGAGCCCTTGAGACTCTCCTGGAGTATATGACTTTATTTACACTTTGCCCCTAAAAACTTTCTTACTTTGCAGTTTAATCCCTATTCCCGTTCTAGTTTCCTTTTACATCTTTGGGACTTCTGCTCAAAAAGGTTTGGTAGCCTAACTTCTTTAGGCTACTTTTTGGGCTTCTAGGCCTAAAAATTAGGATGTGACAGGCTCTAACAAGAGAACGACTAAGGGTTGCACCTTATAGTACAATCATTGGATTAATTTTGCATTTAACCCTAAGGCACTAAGCAAATGGTTCAATCACATACCTCTTGTTGTGTGATTTTGTTTCTGTAACATCTTAATTTTTAGTTCTAAGATCTAAATACTTAGAAGGAATAATTATTTTATGGTAAATATAATTTTACCTTATAATTATTTAAGTACAGAATACCTACCAAAAAACAAAATTGATTTATAAAAATAAAAGAATTTATAAGAAGATAATAATAATAATTAGCATTTTCATATTTTGTTTTAAAAAAATAAGGGAAAAAAGAGAAAAATAAAAGGGTAAATGTGAAAATCCGGAAATCATCTCTGATAAAGCCTTGTCATTAGGGTCTCTCAGAAATACTAGAATTAAGCTCAGAAGTGCAGTGGCTCAACCCTAGGTCGATTCACAGGGAGGTCAATTGCTCATGAACTTAGTTTAGTTAAATGCCAATCACAAATTAATTGTAAAAACTGATACTGATTTTATTTGATTGAATTACTCGAATTATCTAACATTTATTTGATTTTCCGATTTAAGAAGATATAGATGGTAGAGACGGAGGTAAGATCATAAATGTAGTGATGAAATCTTCCTAAGAGTAGCAACTTAACCTTCCTAACCTGATAAGAATGGGAGTTGATTGTGGTCAGAAAGATGCAAGCATCGAATTGTAAATGAATGAACCAAAAATTCTCAAGATAACATCAACCAATAGTTATCATGTATTAGTCGACTCAGCTGCAAAACCGAATCAAACTAGGTTCAATAATGCAATCAAATCTACTCTGTATCAAGGAATACACCATCAAATTCATAACAAGACTAATCCGATTACAAAATATCCTAAAGAGAGCAATCCCTATCCAGTAAAGAATCATGATTAAAATACAACCGTATATCAATCATGAATCAGAGATGTAGGTGGACTCCCTTGTCAGCATAGAGGCTCCGATCTGATCACACCTCTTAGGTAGGTGGAAGATTAACTATACATGGAAGAGAAGAAGGCTCCACCGAGCTCTGATCCAAATTTGGCCATAGTAGAAGAAGATGGCAATGAGGTTTGAAGAAAGAATAGGAGAAAAATGACGATCTGGTGATTGAAGATCTGACTTCCAACCCCCAGAAAGAGTGCGCGACTTTTGTATTTAAATCTGAAATTTTTTGTCATCTGCCGCGGCGCCTTGCTAGAACCCAATCTTTATATGGTTTTCTCAAGTGTTTTCTAATGTTTTACAACAATTTTACCCTCATTATGCGTGCATTTATATCCATTTGATTACATTGAGTCATGCATTGCATTTTGCTGTTTAAGGGGTAAAAAAAGGTCATTTTTCTCTTCTAAATTTTAATTGCCTTGATCTGTAATCAGTTGGTCTTTACAAAGGTCTTTGTTGTAATTTTCAGGCAATTGGAGAAGGACCCAAGAGTCACGATAGAGCATGGATGGAGCCAAAATGTTACAAGGACCAAGACACAAAAGTTAGGAGTTTTCTGCCTCCCCAGGTCGCGACAGGGAATACTTTGGCCTTGACCTGGATGCCATTTTACTGAAGCCACGCATTTTGGATTTGAGTAAAGATGCAAGCTCTCTGTCTTCCCAGGTCGTAACAAGAAGCCTCTCAGGTCGCGACCTTACAGTCCTGAGGTCGCGACCTGAGTGCGTTAAGTGAAGCTGTGCGTTTTGGAATAGGTTTCTGAGCTTCTATACCTAAGGAGGGTAGCCACCATGAAAAGTAACTCTTCCATTCTGCAGATTTGCACAAGGTTGAGCCACCATCATCTCCTCTCTAGTCTCCATTGATCCTACACCCAAAACTTCCATTTTTCTTCATTTCTTCATCATTTTCTATATTTCTAAATCGATCAAAACCACTCGAACACCCTTCTTCTCCATTTTTCCAACCTTATTTTTAGCTTTAACCATGGCTATTCATTCCTCGAGCGATTGCGATTGGTTTGAAGGCATGAGAGGCTAAACCCTTAGCCTCTTGGTGATGGAAGACAAAGCTTGAGCTCAAGGACTTAATTAGGGAGTTTTCTTTCTATAGTTTAAATCATTGTTTAATGCTGTGTTGAATTTTTCTAGATTTAGGAACTTTCTACACTTGTATCAAACTTGGTTTATGATTGTAAATCTTGTGTTTAGACTATTCTATTGTATTTGAATTGGATGATGTTAATGTTGATTAATCTATTTTAATATTTCAGTTTGAATCCTTGTGTTCAGTTTGATTATCAGTGATAATTGTTGATTAATCTGAGTGCTTGGTATTCTGTGGCTGTCGATTGACATTCAGAGGGCATTTGTATCATTCATTCAATTACACTCTAAGTGGTTTTCAGCAGTGTCTTAAGAGGTGTTAATTAGTGAAAGAGAGCCTTTCTTGTCATTCGCCTTGGGGTTCTCAATCAAAAATAAATCCAAGCTATGTAGTATAGTGCAAACTCAGGTCGTTTCACTTTTGGGAGCCTTTATTAATTACCTAAGCTAGACTAAATGCCATGCAATGCAATGAAATGGGGTTTTGGGTTTTTAGCATTTAATTGAATTGATCCAAAAATGAATGCAATGAAAACAAACCTAAGATACTATATTTTTGGTGTTTTAAGATAATAATGATGTAATGGAAATGATTGATAGGAAATCTCTTGAAAATGGTTTTGATGGCAATCATAGTTCACTTAAATATTGGGAATTTCACAAATCCATTAGGTTTTCTTAATAAGAACCTCATTAACTCAATGAGTCCAAAGCTTACATTAATGAACTCATTAATGTAAACTTTGTTTAGCTTCCCTAATGTGTAAATTGGAATGATCATGCAAATGGCTTAATGAAACACACAATCAACTCAATACCCAAACACAACTAGGCAAGATAAGAGAGAATCATGAGAGAGACATTAAGCATACATGCAACTACATATATTTAAGCTCAAAGTTCAACATCAATCAATCCAATATACAAAAGATAATCAGTAACCACTGATTACAGAATTAATCAAAGTATCTAACTAAGAGTTTACAATTCCTAGACCTAGGAAATCATAAATGCCTAGCTAAAAACTGAAGATTAAAACTAAAACTCCCCTTTGAAGCTTAGGAACTCATGCTACTCCACCATCTTCAAGAGTTGATAAACCCTAGCCCTCCATAGCTTCAAGAAAAGCTCCAACTGAAGTGAATCCGTCGGCCATGGTAGCTGGGAGTGGAAGGAAATGAGATGGAGTGAAGGAAAGATAAAGGAAATGGATGGGGAAGAAGATGGAGATGGAGAGGCAAGAGGATGGGAGAATAGAGGTGTTGGAGGAGATGGAATGGAGTGTATCTTCGAAAATAGGGTTTCTAAGGGTTTTAGGGGTCCATCTGGGTCGGATCATATGATTAGAAGCTCCATTTTCGCGTTCTGATCCGGATCTGGCGTTGCTGATACGAAGAGTTCGCCGCGGCGAAGCATGCCCGAGAGGAGCTCCACCTAATCTTGTGATTTTGCCGTGGCGAAGCTGTAAGTTGGCCGCGGCGAACTCTGCCCGAGAGACTACTGGTGAGATTTCAATTTGGCACCGCGGCGAAGAGAAACTCTATTAGTGCTGATACTCTGATCTTGTGTTGTGTCATCCTTTGGTCTTTGATCTTGGCTCCAATTCTCAATTGTCCTACAATAAAAAGCAACAATTTGAAGCATCAATTGTCCTAGAAATCAACTGAATACAATTAATAACCAATTATGACAATTTTAACCTCAAAAAGACACTAACTCAAAGCAAGGACTCTTAATCTAAATTAAGCACAATTATCATCAAAAGGAGCCAAAATCTATGATAAATACCCTTAAAATGATATGAAATAACATAGAATAATTGGGCTAAATTAATTAGCGCAAGAGATTCAAGAGACCCCAAATCTAAAAGAGACCCCCTCTTGGTCAAGTTAGCACAAGACATGTCTAAACTTGCCAATACTGTTGAGAGTCTCCATTCCAACAAGACTCAATCCGTTGTATTAGTAGCTACAAGTTGTGAATTTTGTAGTTCACCAATGCATACTACTGCTAATTGACCTGGGCCGGTTGAAGAAGTAAATGCCATGTACCAAGGAAGAGAGGGGCAATATCAGAAAAGGGACCCCTACTCAAGCACCAACAACCCCCGTTGGAGAGATCATCCAAACTTCAAATAGGGTGGCAGAGCAAATAGACCAAACCAGTTCCAAGGTAATCAGTTCCACAATCCTGGGGCTTCCTCAAGCACATTTCTAGATCCTTCAAGAGTAGTGGTGACAACTCCACCTAACACCATCTCAACCATCGCTAAGAAGTGATAACACTTCTCTGCTTTTAAAAAGCATGGCTGCTCAGATGACAAACACAGAGGGGCGAATGAAGGAAAGTGATGACAAGTTTGTTTCCATAACCACCATATTGCAAGGGATGTAGAAAGATAATTGAGATGTTCATAAGAAACTGGAGGAGATCACTTTAAAGAACACTGATACCACCAGTCATTTGACCCAATTGTCTAATGCGGTCAATGACATACAAGTTAAAAGCGGAGGCAGCATTCCTTCCAATACAGTGATCAATCCAAAGGGGCTCAACGCCATAACTCTAAGAAGTGGTAAAAAGGTTCACTTTGAAAGTGAAAAAGTAGATAAGGATGATTATACACAAGAGGTAGAGAGTCCTCCACGTTCCCCAATGAGACTTGGCAAGTCTGAGAGCTCCAAAGAAGAAGAGCTCATGATGAAGGCAAGAGCACACATTGAACCAGAAGAGAAGTCAACTCAAGCACAAGAAGAAGCATCTCAAGTAGTTGTGCCAGAAAATAAGAGCACTGTAGAGAGTTTGACTTACAAAGACAAGCAAAAGGAGGACAAGCCAGAGACCAGTAACCAAGGAGCCTCTAAGCCAGTAGGTAAGGAGGTATGTGGTAAAGATCTTCCTTTTCTCAAAGCCTATTTCTCTGGTAAGAAAAGGTTTGATGCTGAGTTTGCTACTGATGCTTACACATTGTTTAACAAACTAGAAATCCATGTACCCATAATTCAATTCTTAAGAGGGAATCCTAAATACTTTAAATTACTTAAGGAACTGTGTAACGACAAGCAAAGGTTTAGGCCCCTTGAGAGAATTCAGGTGAGCGCTAATGTGTCATCCCGATTCAAAGCTGAACTACCAGTTAAGTGCCAAGATCCTGGGTCTTACACCATCCCCTGCACCATAGGAAAGGTTCACATTAAGGGAGCATTGTTAGATCTAGGTGCTACCATAAACGTCATGCCTTAGTCGGTTTATTTGGCTCTAGGGATTAATGAGATCAAAGACACAAGTGTAGTATTCCAACTAGCAGATAGGTCTATCAGGTATCCCAAGGGAATCATAGAAGACATTCTAGTCCAAGTCAAGGACCTAGTATTCCCTACTGATTTCTATGTTTTAGATATGTCAAATGAACTTGCAAATAAAAGTACTTTGATTTTGGGAAGACCTTTCCTGCAAACTTCCAAGACTATCATAAGCATGAAACAGCTACATAACAATGGAAGTAGGAGACCATATTATAACTTTTAATATGAAAGAAGCCATGCGTTATCCTTTTGACAATTCTGCATTCATGGGTTTAAATGCTATTGATTTAGCTGTTGAGCAAGCTAGGGATGAGCATGAGCTGCATATGCATGATAGTTATAACATGAGTTCACCTAAGTTGATTGATTCTTCTGCCGCATCATCACATGAATCTTATGAGCTTGATTCATTTTTGAGTGCATATGATGAGTATTTCAATTCCCTCTCTTCTGTTTATTCATTTTCCAGTTCTTGCAGAGATGAGGTGCCATGCATTAATTCTCTAGAAATTGATAGCATGCTTTCCATTTCTTAAGACTTTTCTTTTCCATCAAATTTTGATTCTATTTCTACGTTTACAACTGACATTGGCCTTGGAAGGAGTTTGTTAGTTAATGATGCAGATTTTCAAGAAGTGGTGAGTGCTGAGACTAGAGTAAAATGCGAGGATATGAGCCTCTATGACATGAGGTCACGACTTAAGGATTATCAAGTCGCGACCCCATACCAAGACTGTGACAAAGGTGGCCTCTGTCAAATGGAGTTGCGACTTGAAGGTTCTCGAGTCACGACTTCAACCTAAGCATTCCAAGAGGGTAGCTTCTGTGATATGAGGTCCCGACCTGGGTATATGAGGTCGCGACCTGATTCAACTGTTTCACCCACTAAACTTCAAACTTCAATTGCTCCACTACCTCATGTCTTGAAGACTTTGGTTAAAGGGCCAACACCTTCTGATTCAATTGCTACTCATACATATTCTAAAATTACACCCCATACTTTACAATTTTTGAATGATCTAATCTCTAATAATGATGTAGCTATGGAGGTGGTCCAGCCTAAGGTTGTTGCTTCTGTAGACCAACTCGAGCTTGGTACAACATCCAACAGGACTGAAGCAAGCATAGTCGATCCAAGTGAAGCTAGCGAATGCATCTTAAAAGGGTCTACAAAGGGGAGTTTCTCTAACTCTATTGATTTTCCTACTCTAATTCCCTCTGTTGTTCAACCCTCAACTTTAGAACTAAAAGATTTACCTCCCAACCTCAAGTATGCTTATCTTGAGCCTGAGAATAAATTGCCTGTCATTATTTCTAGTTCTTTAACTGAGCATGAAAAGACTAGTTTAATGGGAGTTCTTAGAAGAAATAGGGAGGCATTGGGTTAGCAATTAGCTGACATTAAGGGAATTGACTCTACTGTTTATACCCATAGGATTTTACTAACTGAAGATTCCAAGCCAATTAAACAAAGCCAAAGGAGATTGAATCCTCTAATTTCTGATGTGGTTAGGAAAGAAGTAGACAAACTTCTAAGAGCTAGAATCATATACGCTATTTGTGATAGTGAGTGGGTGTCACCGGTACAAGTTGTGCCAAAGAAGAGTGGAATCACAGTAGTTAAAAATGAGAATAATGAACTCATCCCAACTAGGGTGCAAAACTCATGGAGAGTTTATATTGACTAAAGGAAGCTGAATGATGCCACTAGGAAAGACTATTTTCCCTTACCTTTTATTGATCAAATACTTGAACGATTAGCGGGGAAGAGTCATTACTGTTTCCTAGAGATATTCTGGATATTTCCAAATTCCTATAGACCTTAGAGACTAAGACAAGACCACTTTCACTTGTCCCTTTGGAACCTATGCTTACAAAAGAATGCCTTTTGGTCTTTGCAACGCTCCTGGCACATTCCAATGCTGTATGCTATCCATTTTTGCTGAATTTATTGAAAAATGCATGGATGTGTTCATGGATGATTTTACTGTTTATGGAAATTCTTTTGAAGACTGCTTGAAAAGTCTTGACCAAATTCTAGCACAGTGCATTGAGAAAAAGCTGGTTTTGAATTATGAAAAATGTCATTTCATGGTTAATCAAGGCATTGTGCTAGGTCATTTAATCTCTGAAAAAGGAATTGAGGTAGATAAGGCCAAGGTAGAGGTGATATCTTCTTTACCCTACCTAACCAACTTGAAAGAGTTGAGGTCCTTTTTAGGACATGTGGGGTTTTATAGAAGGTTCATCAAGGATTTTAGTAAAATTGCTTTACCTCTTTCCAAACTGCTATAAAAAGATATTGAGTTTCAATTTGACCATACATGTGAGCTTGCTTTTGATGAATTGAGGAATAGGTTAGTTACTCCTCCTATTTTGACTTCTCCCAACTGGGATTTACCTTTCAAGATTTCTTGTGATGCTTCAAACTTGAGTGTGAGGGCAATGTTAGGTCAAATGGAGAATTCTGTTTCGAAAGTGATTGCTTATGCCTCTAAAACTCTAGATGCAGCTCAAAAAAACTATACCACTACTGAGAAGGAATTGTTTGCAATTGTTTTTGCACTTGATAAGTTTAGACCATACCTAATAAATTCCAAAGTGGTTGTGTTTATAGATCACGCAGCAGTAAAATACCTTTTCCACAAACCTCAATCAAAGCTGAGGCTCTTGAGGTGGATGTTATTACTTCAAGAATTTGATGTGGAAGTGAAAGATAGAGCCAGAAATATCAACCATGTGGCAGACCACCTGAGCAGACTACCTTTAGAAACTAAGGGAGCACTCGATTCTAATATTATCTGTGATTCATTCCCTGACCAATCTCTATGTGCATTGTCTGTTTCTCAACCATGGTTTGCTCACCTAGTTAACTATATTGCTACTGGTCTAATCCCTTCTCACTTGACCACTTTTCAGGTTCAAAAGCTTAGGAGTAAAGCTTCCTATTTTATATGGGATCCACCGCACTTATGGAGGTTATGTTCTGATCAAGTGATTAGACGATGTACTTTAAAGGTAGAGGCTCGAGCCATTCTGGAGGCTTGCCATGATACCTTATGTGGGGGGCACTTTAGTGCTAGAAAATAGCTAGGAAGGTTTTAGATGCAGGATTTTACTGGCCCACCTTAATTAGAGATGCATTCACTTTTTGTAAGGCATATGATAAATGCCAACGGTTTGGGGGGTTAGTAGAAGGAACGAAATGCCACAACAACCTATTTTGTTCTGTGAGATCTTTGACGCCTGGGGGGTAGATTTTATAGGCCCCTTTCCACCTTCCCACGGTTACACCAACATTCTCCTAGCGGTAGACTACCTCTCTAGGTGGGTAGAAGCCATTCCCACACGTAAAAATGATGCATCTACAGTCTCTAAATTTCTAAAGTCCACCATCTTCAGTAGATTTGGGGTACCTAAAGTGCTAATCAGTGATCAGGGAACCCACTTCTGCAACAAGTTACTCAATAACTTGTTGGCAAAGTATGGGGTTTCTAACAGAGTGTCCACCCCTTATCATCCTCAAACAAATGGTCTGGCTGAAGTATCAAATCGAGAGATCAAATGTATCTTGGAACGGATTGTCAAGTCCTCTAACTGGAGTTTGCGACTAGATAATGCATTGTGGGCGTACCGCACTGCCCACAAGACCCCAATCAATATGTCTTTGTATCAAATCATCTATGGTAAGGCCTGTCACCTTCTGGTGGAGCTGGAGCATCGATCAGACTAGGCGGTAAAGAGCTATAATACCGATTTAGAGGAGGCTAGCATGAACCGACTCCTTCAAATTCAAGAACTTGAAGAAATACAGTTAGACGCCTATAGCAGCTCAGTCATCTACAAGCAGAAAACCAAGCTTGTCTATAATGCCAACATCTTAAGAAAGAAGTTCAAGGAGGGTGACAAGGTGTTGAGGTATCAAGCTCGATTCAAATTCAAGAAGGGAAAGTTCAAGACGAGCTGGGATGGACCCTACATTGTGACGAAAGTGCATAACTTGGGGATGATAGAGCTCAAGGAGGAGGCTATAGGCAAAATGTTTAAGTGCAACGAGCATCTCCTTAAGCTCTACGAAGAGCCCGCACCGCCTTCTTAAGGCTAGGTCGTCCCTTCCCTTTACTTCTACTATTCACATGAACTTGCTTGTGCTTAAATTACCTTGCTGTGACTTTTGAAAACTGTGAAAGGGACCCCTCATTAGAAGTAGTTTTAAATTCTGTTGTTTTGTTTGTTTTCAATAATCTCCCTAGCCTTGAGTTTGATATGATTGTATTTGTGCTTCTATTCTGTCACCACCACGTACCTCTTTGCACTCTTGAGTTTACCCACCTTTACGTTTAGCTCTTTCCCTCTCTCTAGAAGGGTGACGTGTTGTGCTTCAGTCTTGAACTGAACTTCACAACTTCTACCTTCATTGTTTTGTGTTTTGGCTTTGTTTTGGTGTGACTGTGTACCGTAATGCAGACATTGCTTTGAGTGTGTGGGGGAGGGAGTTCTTAATAGTTGGTTTTGTGTTTTGGGTGTTGGGTTTTGTGGTCCAGGAGTTTTGTTTTGAATTGTTAAGAATTTGATGATGGATTGCTGAGTTGGGTTGTTATGGTAGGCATTTTGGTAAGCGATTTTGGTTTAGGGACTTAAATTTGAAGTTTTTCAGGGTTTAGAGTGTTAGAGCCTCTCTGTGCACTCAGGTCGCGACCTGGGGGTTAGTCTGAATTTGGGAGCTCTCTGTGTGTTGAAGTCGCGACTTCAATATATATGGTCGCGACTTGGGAAGAAACTAGGTAAAGGCTCTCTATGAGTTTAGGTCGCGACCTCGTTGTTTTCAAGTTGCGACATAGTCTTCTGAAACCCTAAACCCCCCTCTAGCTCTTGAAGTCACAACCTTGTATACCTCATGTCACGACCTGACATGAAAAGTCAGGATTTTTCTGCGAGTTCACCTCTTTACCCTTTCTTATTTCCACCCTAATTACCATGTTACCCCTTGAACCTGCCCCTTGAACCTGCCCCTATTCAAGCTATATTCACTGCAAGGACCCAAAACCCTAGCCTCCCTTTGTAAAACCCTACATAAGCCTCCTTTTAATTTTCCATTCCTTCTCACGTTCATTCTCCTCCCAGTCACGACCCTTCAGCCTCCCATTTCCTCTCTGAAGTCACGACCCTCCAATCACACATTCTTTAACAGCTGCTTCTTTTCAAATTCTCTCCAAAGTCGCAACTATTCAACTCCTATTTAACGATTGCTTCCTCTACAACCATTCAGTTGCTTCAGCCTTTCGATCCCTATTGATTTCTGAGCGCCTTCACTCTGAGATTCTCCTCCTACAATGCGAAATCAAGCCTTCTCTCTGCCCTTGAGTTCAGTTCTTCCATCCTTCCACTCTCTCAAGGTCTGTTTAATCTTCCCTCTTCGTTTTTAGTTTTTCTATTCTTCCTAGTTTAGTTTTCTACGTTTTGCTTTAGGGGTAGTTAGTGTTGTTTTGTTAGGGCTTTGATTTTGGTTGAGTGGTGTATTGCTGGACGTTGAAAATATTGTTTAACTGATTTTTAAACTGCTTAGGACTGCATTTTCTGAAAAAGATTTAGCTTTTGAGCAAACTGGTTCATGCTGCGTTTTCTGAAATTTCTGGGTTCAGGTCGTGACCTCGATGGTTCCTAAGATTTAAAATGTCCCTCTGTTTATTCCAGTCACGACCTCACTGTTTTCAGGTCGCGACCTAGATGGTGCTTTGAAATTTTAAATGTCCCTCTGTCTGCTCAAGTTGCGACCTCACTGTTTTTAGGTCACGACCTAAGTTCACAAAGGAGGTTTTAAACCTCTGATTCACTCCTACTGTTTCCATATTGCTTTTTCTCAATGGATTTTAACTTTACATATTGAGGATTTTAAAGAAATAGGTTTTGAAAATGGACAATTATGAATACTTGGGTTTTCTCATGATTTCCCTAACGGTTTTAAAATGCAAATGTCCCAGTTCAAGATCTTCAACTATTTTGCTTAAAGGAGTCTAGCAATGGGTAAATGTAGGCCTAGTGTGAGGGAGTGCTTGGTTTCTAGGCTTAGTGTAGATTTTAGTTTTTTTATAGGTTTGTTTTTTTGTGTGTTTACTTTGGTTGCTTGTTGGTTGTTTGCTTTGTGCCCAGATGCCTCGCACCAAGAACCCTGAGTCTTCAAGCTTGAAGAAGAAGGTTCGCCCTCGTGAAGAGACCAGACTTTTAAGGAAGGAAGCGGTGGAGCTATTTGCCAATAGAGGGGTGGTTCAAGAGCGATATTTTCCACAAACGTAGTAGTACCATTTCTATGAGCTTGCCAAACAAAAGGGCCTTTAGGAACTTATGAAGAAGAGGAACAAGGCTAATTTGACATTGGTAAGAGAATTTTACACTTGTTCTACTATGGACGGACACAAGGGGATCACCTTTCGAGGCAGTGAATGTTTCTTAACTTAGGAGGTTGTTGAGAAGTTCTACAATTTGCCCGATGTCCCTATCTGCGAATACCAACGATGGAAGATCAGACTTACTGAAGTTCCCTAGGCACAGGTCTTCCAAACCATTAGGATAGGGGACGTTGGGTGGACCATAAAGGAGAGTGGGCGGAAAGTTTTTGAGTGCAAGCACATGAATGATGAAGCCAGGATTTGGCTGAACTTTATGGTTTATAATGTGATGCCATCAGCCCACATTTCTAATGTTTCTGAATAGGGTGCACTTCTGCTACATCTCCTGATGACCATGCAACCGGTTGACATTCCCATTATTGCCCTAGACCAGATTGATCGTTGTATCAATGATGTTCGAACTCTTATGGTGTTTCCGCACTTGATTACTGATCTCTGTGCAGCATATGACATACCAGTGCACAAGTCTGACACTCTCTTGGACCTTCTCACAACCAGATGCTATGTCGCCTCCAAATCCAATAAAGAAAGAAAGAGAGGAAAAAGGGTGGTTGGGGAAGGTCCAAAAGAGGAGGCAGCTGAGGGTGGCTCTAGTCTCAACCTCGCCTCCTTGAATGATCAGATTACCGAACTCAGTCATCAAGTGACAAACCCAAGTGAGGAGTTCGATGCATATAAAGTTATCTCCATGTCTCACGAAGTCAAAAGGCAGAGGTTTTTGGATCCCCTGATGTTGGAGATGGCCAGGGCTCTTAAGGTCAATTTCCCCCATGAGTATGAGCGGGCTTTCTGGGAGAACACCATTCCTACCGCCAATTATTTTAGTGAGGGTCCAGGACAATCATCCGGTATTGGTGCTGGTGCTGCTACTACTGATACTGAGATGGGAGAAGGAGATGTCCAGGTAGGAGGGGATACTGGCAAAGAAGAGAGAGGAGGAGCAGAAGACTGAGAATAGTCTTCCCTTTCTTTTCAGTTTTTCTTTGATGTCTGTAACTAAAGGCTTAACTTTTTTGTATCTTAACTTTTCTGCAATAACTGTTTTGTATTGCCTTCTCTTTTGTGGTTGCTGCTGTTCTTTTCCCTTTTCTGTTGACAGTACGGACACTATCAAGTCTAAGTGTGGGGGAGCAATTCATTTCGCTTTGTTGCATCATCTCTGTGGTTATTGTTTTCTCTCAAAAATCCAATCTTTCATCATCTTTATTTGGCTTTGAATTGATTGTAGATGTTGAATTGCTGTGAATTGGATCATTTGATGCTTGTTGAAAGGGTTTTTACTTGTTAATTGTGGCCTTAGTTTGAAATTTTTTGTGTTGGTAGCTTCTGTGACTTCAGGTCGCGACCTCACTGATTCAGGTTACGACTTGAAGAGTAATTTTAGCAAGGGAATTCTCTCTGTGATTTAGGGTCGCGACCTTGTTTCCCTTTCCTAATTTTGTGCCTTTGTGTACACAGGTCGCGACCTCATTGTATTCAGGTCGCGACCTGGACTCTTTTTCCGAGCATTGTTACCCTTCTCTTTGCTTGTTGGCATTGCTGTGTAGGAGAAACCTTTTTAAGCTACCTTTGCATCTTTTTCAAGCAAACCTTTGTCTTTTTCATATACCCTCATTGCATCAAATAGTTTTTCTTGAAAACAGTGCCATCCTTGGATTTTTAAGCATATTGGATTTTGAAAAGGATTTGTTTTTTCCTGAAGAATTTATAGTCACTTTTAGGAGTCAAGTATGTTCTCAAGTGATTATCGTGATCTTTTTAATCCTCATCTATTGGGTTGCTTTTGTGATAAGTGTCTTAATGCCTTGTGACTAATGCATATTGATTGAAACTTCTTGTATGAGCAATAAAGATGTGAAACCCTTGTTGGAAGGACATTCTTAAGCCTTGATTCCTATATTGAGTAATCATTCATGTGGTTTACATTCTCTAGAACTTGTTTTAGCTCTTGGTCAAAATTACATGTGCATTTATGATTTTGAATATGATGGAGGCATTCCTTTCTACTACACCGTTCTACCCAAGCACAACCCACAACCATTTATCTGTTGCTTGACCATTTTTGAGCCTGCACTTCCTTCATTTTGTCTACCACTTCAAGTGTTTTAAACAACGATGTTAATTGAGTTGAATTCGTCTCGGCAATTACGATTTCCTAGTCTTCATCGGTCTTAATTGGGAATTTTCCTTTTATTTCAGTTTGAAAAAAAACAAAAAAAAAACACACAAGAGTAAGGAAATACTCCTTTTATATACATAAGCTATCGCAGCAAAATGAAGTTGAATATTCCCTTGGTGATAGAAGGTTGGCATTTGAACTTCCTTGACTAGAAATAGATGTTACTCAACTCACATTTCTTTAATTCTTGGCACTCGATTTCATTTTTTTCTTTCGATTCCATTTAGCCTTCCCATCACTATAACCCCAAAAGTCCTCTTGATTCTTTACATGGATGCTGAATAGTAGTGGAGATTTTAGGGTCATTACAAGCTTATGGTAGAATGTTTGCTACTTGGATAATTGAGAGAAAAGAACCCCAATGAGGAGAGATGAGCGATTCAAACACTTATATCTTGTGAGCAAATCTCTGTTGTTTATACATTTTAAGCCAATTACATCTTGTATCTGATTACTTGGCATTGTTCATTTTATCATTTTTTGTATTCCTAAAAGATGTTGATCGATTAGCTCTTGAGATCACTTTTGAACATGCTAGTCTCTTAAATTGTAGCTGTACTTTCTTTAGAATGATTTAAATCTTTGTCCAGGAGTACAAAGGTTCAAGTGTGGGGGAGTGATAGAACCCAATCTTTATATGGTTTTCTCAAGTGTTTTCTAATGTTTTGCAACAATTTTACCCTCCTTATGTGTGCATTTATATCCATTTGATTACATTGAGTCATGCATTGCATTTTGCTGTTTAAGGGGTAAAAAATGGTCATTTTTCTCTTCTAAATTTTAATTACCTTCATCTATAATCAGTTGGTCTTTACAAAGCTCTTTGTTGTGATTTTCAGGCAATTAGAGAAGGACCCAAGAGTCATGATAGAGTATGGATGGGGCCAAAATGTTACAAGGACCAAGACATAAAAGTTGGTAGTGTTCTGCCTCCCCTGGTCGTGACAGGGAATACTTAGGTCGTGACCTGGATGCCATTTTACTGAAGCCACACTTTTTGGATCTGAGTAAAGATGCAAGCTCTCTGTCTTCCCAGGTCACGACAAGAAGCCTCTCAGGTCGCAACCTGACTCCCCTGAGTCGCGACCTTACAGTCTTGAGGTCGCAACCTGAGTGTGTTAAGTGAAGCTGTGCGTTTTGGAATAGGTTTCTGAGCTTCTATATCTAAGGAGGGCAACCACCATGAAAAGTAACTCTTCCATTCTGCAGATTTGCACAAGGTTGAGCCATCATCATCTCCTCTCTAGTCTCCATTGATCTTATACCCAAAACTTCCATTTTTCTTCATTTTTTCATCATTTTCTGTATTTCTAAACCAATCAAACCACTCCAATATTCTTCTTCTCTATTTTTCCAACCTTATTTTTAGCTTTAACCATGGCTATTCATTCCTCGAGCGATTGCGATTGGTTTGAAGGCATGAGAGGCTAAACCCTTAGCCTCTTGGTGATGGAAGACAAAGCTTGAGCTCAAGGACTTAATTAGGGAGTTTTCTTTCTACAGTTTAAATCATTGTTTAATGCTGTGTTGAATTTTTCTAGATTTAGGAACTTTCTACACTTGTATCAAACTTGGTTTATGATTGTAAATCTTGTGTTTAGACTATTCTATTGTATTTGGATTGGATGATGTTAATGTTGATTAATCTATTTTAATATTTCAGTTTGAATCCTTGTGTTCAGTTTGATTATCAGTGATAATTGTTGATTAATCTGAGTGCTTGGTATTCTATGGCTGTCGATTAACATTTAGAGGGCATTTGCATCATTCATTCAATTACACTCTAAGTGGTTTTCAGCAGTGTCTTAAGAGGTGTTAATTAACTTTGATTAAAGTGAGTTTTCATTAATTAAGACATTAGACCCAAGTGATTACTTGGGGTTTTCTTCAGACTTGGAGGTTTTCCAAACTCCCAATCATTCTAAAGGGTAGTGATAGCTGAGCTTTCATCATTAAGAGACTGTTTAACCATAATTCCCTTTTAATCCAAAACATTTCTTCATTCATTCAAAATACCAAAAATAGTTAATTTTCTGCACTTTGCATTTGTTGCACCACTTTTAAAACAACTAAAACCCCCCTTTTTACAATATTTTTGAAACCCAATTTAGACTAGAATTTCCAATAACAAGGTCCTCGAGAAGAACGACTGGTTGCATCCTATACTGCATTTTATCCAGTGCAACTCTCTTTCTTGATGATCTGGAAGGTGACCGTCCGGCACATCGATCACGCCTCCTCATATCTGCCGTGTGCAGTGTTGTTTCCATTAGTGATTCTGAGTTACCTATTAAACTGAGTCCGTCAGCGCTGATCAGTTTTCTTTTTAACCCTATTTTACTTGTGAAATTCCCTTTTTTGCCCCTATTTCTGCCTCACCCATTCTATTATCTTAAACCCATTTCCGTCTTTTCCCTTCCCCATCCCATTAAACCCCCTCATCCCCTCTACCCTTTCTTTATTCAAGCAAAAAAACTATCGGTCCCCTCATATTTCTGAAGCCGTCCCCCCTCTTCGCTTTCTCAATTTCAAAAACCGTCGCCCTTTCTCTCTATTATTTCTGCATCCATCAGCACCTCACCGCTAATTCCTCCTCAATCGCCCTCTCCCTCTCTCCTCTTCTCCCTTTATCTCTTCCCTCTTTAGTTTTCAGTTGCCACTCCTTCTCTTCCTCTGCATTTCTTCATTCTGCGCTAAAGCATTCCTTGGTTGTGGTGTGATTTCTCTCTTCCTTTGTTCTTTCTTTTGTTTTAATTCTGTTTAGTTGTTAGTCTGTTCATTTGTTCTGCTGTTGTGTTGCTGGGTTGGGATATTTTTTATATCAGTTTATGGTTATGTAGCTCTTAGGCTATCTAATGATTCATAGTGCATTTTGTTTTTCTTTAGCCTCTTTACTTAATTCTGAAAGTTTTTGATAAACTAAAAACCTATGAATCATTACATAGCCATTTGCTACTATCTAGGTTGTGATTTTGGTTTTTCTGGGGTAGTGCTCGTTGTTGTTTGTTTGGTCTTCGTTTAGTCTATTTTGTTTCTTGTGTTCAGAGTATGCCTCGTACTAAGAACCCTGCGCCTGTGTCTGAATCTGACTCAAGGGATGAGTATACTTTTGAGGAGTTATACCGAAAGATTGACCAGAGACCTCTCCTCAAGGAGCGACCTTTTCCCTTAAACCCCCCTGATCACCCTTTTGTCTACCAGCTCCGTGCCTCCCAATTGACCGATTTGGTCCAAGAGCGTTCTATGGGTAATGACGCTTTTGTTCACCATTTTTACACCTATGCCCGTTTCCATGGTTCTATGATCGTCGACTTCTGCAATGTCATTGTCTACCATTCCTTTACTGCTGACAACATTCGTTTCCATTACCGCCTTCCCCCTTGTCGCCATTCGGGTTATTCAGCTTACAAAGACAACTACTCTTTTGATGATGTGGTCCAAACCTTATGTAATGACAGAGCCACTTGGCATCGCCCCCGTACTTCTAAGCAATACCTTAAGCAATTCGAGTTTCAACCTGAGGCTCGCCCTTGGGTGCATTTTGTCTACAACAACCTAGTACCCACCACCCACCTAGCCAATGTTCCTAAGCGCCAAGCCCTTTACGTCTACCTTCTCATGACTGGTCGATCCTTTGATGTAGCCGACACTATTTACTCAACCCTCTATGATGCCATCAACACCCCCAAACTCACTAACAACATCATTTTTCCCCACCTAGTCACTGACCTTTTTCGAGCTGCCAATGTCCCTAAGTACAACAATGACAGCTACTTTGAGCCAGCCCCTTTGTTTCGATATGACTACCTTAAACTGCCTGTCATTGGACCCCCTCCACCCATCCACCCTGTGTATGATGTTGGCGCAACGCATGTAGCTGGTGCACCAACTCCTGAAGCTCAAGAAGAACAGCAAGATCCAGAAGCTCCTGAACCTGTCACCTTGGACACCTTGGCTGATGATATTGATGAGCTGGCAGACCATGTCCACCAATTGTGAGTCACCCTCCTCCGCGAGATGAAGAGGCAGAAGGACCGCGATGCTCTTTATGATCGAGACTGACGTTACCACTGTCGTGTGGATGCTCTGATTGCTGACCAGTTGAACTTCATCCTACCTCTCGAAGAGGAAGACCCTCAGAGCGGAGCTGGGACATCTGGAGCAGGCACTTCTGGTGCGGGACCATCTGGGTCTGGGGCGGATCATACTGGGACACAACAGTAGCCTTTTCTTTGTGTTTTGTTTGTTTCTTGTTCTTTATGTTTCTTTTTAGTCGGTGTAGCTGGTTACTTGTTAAACTTGTTGGATGTTACATTGGATGTTATTTAACTCTTTGGCTACTAATGGCCTTTTCATTTTGCTGTTACTCTTACATTGGTCCTGTTGGAAATTGTGCCCTAGGGGCCAATCATTATGTTTTGAACATTGTTCATTTATGAATTTATTAATTACGTTATCATATTATTTGCATGTTTACTGTGATGACTATCCTTGGATAACTCATGGTTTATCCTAAATGTCCCTGGTCGGTCATCTATGTGGGAGCAAAGATGAAATAAGACCAGTATGACTTTAAAGATATATAGAGATATAAATTAAAGTCATAGGCACATGTAAGAGTACAAGGTGTTGGACCGACCCGCTATGAGAGAGCTGCATGGGTTAAGTCATAAGCTTCTCTCATATACAAACCATGTCACTGTGCCCTTTGACCTGAGATCATCATGGATTCCTACATGAGAAACGCTTAGCTTTGACCTAGTCAAAAGTCACTTTTGACCGAGTGATCATAAAGACTATGTTCAGGCTTAGTGGTTTTTCATGCGGAGGAATGTGAATGGTCAAGATGGAATTTGTCCCTCACATTCGTAGAGAGACATTACTGGGCCCCTCGATGAGTGAGTCTGAGAAATGTATGGCCATACTATAATGGAAAGGTAGTTCCATTTCTATACTCAGACTACTCAGGGATCGAGAAAGTAACGGTCATGAATAGGAGGATGACGTTCTCCATGCCTCATCCATGACCAAAATGTCGTGTGACAAAAGGGACGCGATATGGTTGTATGAAAGGTTGCATCGTTCAATGATCCTCATATGTTTTGGGTAGTCGTGATGTCTTGCTAGAGACCGCTTACGACTTGTGAGTCATTATAGTTAATGGCCCACTGCCAACTTCATATGGGCCTACAGGGTCGCACACAAAATAGCCCAACACGAGTTATGATGTCCAGATTCATTGAATCTAAGATATGTCCAGATTCAATGAATAAATAGGGTGGACGTGTATATATATATATATATTCGTATATATATATATATATATATATAAATATAAGAGATATTAATTGTTAGATTTAATTTATAAGGATAAATTAGATCTATGTAAATTAATTCCGTCATATCTTTATTTTTGAATTAGATAAATAGGTGAATTAAATCTGTGAGACGGATTTAATATAAACCGTATTTATTTAATTGTTCTCTTATCTGATTAGGCAATATTTGATATTGTATTAATTTCGGAATTAATTTGGGATTAATTTCGAAATTAAAATATCATTCATAATACCTATAGCATCCTATATATTTCGATATTAGGAGCTAGGGTTTGAAGAGTGAGAGTGAAAGCACTAAGGAGATAAGGACGGCCAAAAGTGAGGAGAGAGGACGGATTTTCAAAACCCTAGACGGACATAGACGCTAGCACGCCGTTCGAGGTTGAGGGCTACTCGTGTGGATACCGGTAGAGGAAGCCGACCGGAGTTGTCGACTTCGAACGACAAAGGAGGCGAGCAGAAGCATCCTGAACGGCTGAATCATCGAGTCACCAGGAAATCGAACACCGAAGGTAATGCTTCTTACTACCTGACTTAAACGCGATCGGTAGATCCGGGCAAGGGATTAAAAGTTTTAAAATTTTAAGTTGATTTCCGCTGCGCGTCGTCTTTCAATTCCCTTCAGTGGCATCAGAGCCGTGCCGTTCTGTGTTTAAGTTAGGTTCGGTTGTTTGATACATATGATGTATGTTGAATTTATTAGTCGATCATGTGCGCCGTGCCTGACTAGCTGTTTCTGTAATTCGAATTGAATGTGCATAGTTGTATGATCTGTAATTCGAATTGAACGTCCCTATTGTACAATCATTGTGCGAAAATAACCGTTATGAACGTAGAAGATAATCGTTTTGAATGTAGGAGATTATGTATGACATATAGGGAATCCGAATTGAAACAGAATTCGTTCGTTACATGTATGTGCGATTGTGAGTAAGGCGGTCATGTATGTGATACATGTGTGTGCGATTAATTGATATTGATCAATTGACATTGACGGGGATCTAAGAAAACTGAATTGGAAGAAAACCGAATTGGAATTATCGAAAAAAATTTTCTTCTCGAGGCGCTGCCCCTAGACCCCGCCGTGGCTATCTAATCCTAGCGCGACTTAATCGTAACCTATACTGCCTTTCTTGATGTATGAATGTTTTAGTTTTGTAACTTGATTGCCCTTCACATAGTATGAATATTGATTCTTGACTGTTTGGGTATGGTGAACAATATGGCTCTAGATTACAAATGTTGTAATTTTTCTAAATACGGCCTGCGTGTCGTGCCTTTCTCTAATTTCTCTCCATGTACATTCTCTTCTCATCTCACTCCCCTCAATGTTAAAAATGAGGTTTCTTTATGTAATTTTCTTTTTCTTATTAGAGAGCTCCTCTCATTGGCTTGAGGGGACTTAGGGTAGGTGAGCCATATTGAGTCACGTTTAAAATCATGCATCTTATGATTATGTTACTCTATGTATGTTTTATATGCATATTACTTGTATGAGATACAACCGCGATACATGCATTCTAGTAAACCAGATAGTTAATTAAGCCCTCTAAATGAAATCTTAAGTCATAATGCCGTCAATTAATGAACACTTGTCAAAACCTCGATCACTCAATTGTAGGCTCCACCAAAGTGGGTGCATTTAAGTTATCTTGGGGAGATAAGCAAGAGTAATGGTGCTACTCACATATGTTTGTTATTGTTTGACTTAATTGAGACTAACAAAACGGTTTTGGGTCTCAAGGCATTAGATGGGATTAAGACATGCCGGATCATATGATGATAGAATCCCATAAACATCTAAGAGTTACATTCGATGTAATTGGTAAAGGTGTTACCTACCTAAATAACTTAATTTTAAGCGTCCTGCCAAAGCGGACTTAAGTTTAAGCCAAATATGGATCTTAGCCCACTAATTAATGCATTGAGGGTTGTATATTTAGTGGGAGATTGCTAATACAATTGCATATTTTTTAATTGTAGAATCATGACGACTAGTAATACTGCTACATTATCGTTGCGATCTGTCCTTGAGAAGGACAAACTCAATGGGACAAACTTTCTTGACTGGTTTAGGAACTTGAGAATTGTTCTCAAGCATGAAAGAAAGGCACATGTCCTAGATCAACCCATTCCTGAAGAGCCAGCAGCCAACGCTCCTAGAGCTCAGAGAGATGCTTACGCAAAGCATAAGGAAGACTCTGTCGATGTGGGATGCTTGATGCTTGCCACCATGGTTCCAGAGCTCCAAAGAGATCTGGAACACATGGAGGCTTATGAGATGATTGTCCATCTCAAGGAAATGTTCCAGCAACAGGCAAGGCAAGAGAGGTATGAGACCACTAAGGCCTTACATTCCTGCAAGATGGCTGAAGGTGCATCAGTCAGTGCTCATGTCTTAAAGATGAAAGGGTACATTGATCACCTTGAAAGGCTTGGATTTCCCATGAGCCAGGAGTTAGCTACAGATTTGATCTTGAACTCACTCCCCGAAAGTTATGACCAGTTTGTCATGAACTACAACATGAACAACATGGAGAAATCTATTTCTGAACTGCATGGGATGCTTAAAACTGCTGAGCCGAGTCTTAAGAAGAAGCCCAGTTCTGTTTTGATGGTTCAGAAAGGAAAGGATATGAAGAAGAAAGGCAAAGGCAAGGGCAAAGGGAAAGGTCATGGCTCATCCGGTAAGACCAGAGAGTCAGGCAATCCTCAAACCAAGCCTGCACCAAAGAAGGCAAAGCCTCCAAAGGAAGGAGTCTGCTTCTTCTGCAATGAACCTGGTCATTGGAAGAGGAATTGCAAGCTCTACCTCGAAGATCTGAAAAAGAACAAGAAGGATAGCGGGGCTATCACTTCAGGTATTTATGTTATAGACATTCATCTTTCTACTTCCACTACATGGGTATTAGATACTGCATGTGGTTCTCACATTTGTACGAATGTGCAGGGTCTAAAGGACAGTAGGAAGCTGAAGAAGGGCGAAGTTGACCTACGAGTTGGAAACAGAGCAAGGGTTGCTGCTTTAGCTGTAGGCGCTTATGAATTAGTTCTGCCCACTGGGCTTTTGTTAGTTTTGAACAATTGCTATTATGTTCCTGCTTTGAGTAGTAACATTGTTTCTCTTTCTTATTTGGATAAGGAAGGTTATACTTCCATTGCTGGGAATGGTAGATGTTCTATTTATCGTAATGATGTTTTTTATGCTCATGGTGATTTGCATGGTGATCATTATATATTGAATTTAGAACAACTCAATCATGGAAATATCTATAACATAACTGCCAAAAGGGTCAAACCAAACGATTTGAATCCGACATACCTCTGGCACTGTCGTCTGGGCCACATAAACGAGAAACGCATTTCTAAACTCCATCAAGATGGATTTCTCAACTCATTTGATTTTGAATCATATGATACTTGCGAGTCTTGCTTGTTGGGAAAGATGACTAAGTCACCTTTCACTGGGCACAGTGAGAGGGCCACAGATTTGTTGGGCCTCATACATACAGATGTGTGTGGACCGATGAATACAAATGCCAGAGGAGGTTATTCGTACTTCATCACATTTATAGATGATTTTAGCAGATATGGGTACATCTATCTGATGAAACATAAATCCGAGTCTTTTGAAATGTTCAAGATATTTCAAAATGAAGTACAAAACCAGCTTGGCAAAACAATTAAAGCCCTTCGATCTGATCGGGGTGGTGAATATTTGAGCCAAGAGTTCATTGATCATCTTAGGAGTTGTGGGATAGTCTCACAATTGACTCCTCCAGGAACACCACAATGGAATGGCGTTTCTGAACGGAGGAATCGAACACTATTAGATATGGTTCGATCCATGATGAGTCGAACAGATCTTCCACCGTCCTTTTGGGGCCATGCCCTAGAGACAGCTGCGTTCACACTGAATCGTGTTCCATCTAAGGCAGTTGAAAAGACTCCCTATGAGATATGGACTGGGAGAAAACCTAGTTTGTCTTTTCTCAAGATTTGGGGATGTGAGGTCTATGTTAAGCAACAAGCCTCAGATAAATTAGCGCCCAAATCCTCAAAGTGCCTTTTTGTGGGATATCCTAAGGAAACCAAGGGATACTATGTCTACAACCCCACCGATAACAAAGTGTTTGTTGTCAGAAATGGTATCTTTCTCGAACGAGAATTTATCTCTAAAAGAACCAGTGGGAGCAAGGTACAGCTCGAAGAAGTTCGAGAGCCACAAGACACCACAGACCTACAGGTGGAAATCGGAGATAACTCACAACAAGTTGTTGAGACTCCTCAAGTCACGCAAGGTCCACGGAGATCTAATAGGGCACGGTTTCAGCCTCAGAGATATGGATTTCTGATTTCTGACAATCGTGATGTGTTGCTCATTGAGCATAATGAGCCGACTACCTATCAAGAGGCTATAGTGGGACCAAACTCTGAAAAATGGCTTAATGCCATGAAGTCTGAGATGCAATCCATGTACGACAATCAGGTTTGGACCTTAGTCGATCCGACATGGATGGCAATGTAAATGTCTACAAGGCACGGCTGGTTGCAAAAGGATTTAATCAAACTCATGGTGTGGACTATGATGAGACTTTTTCCCCGGTTGCAATGGCCAAGTCAATCAGAATCCTCCTTGCCATTGCAGCATATTATGACTATGAAATATGGCAGATGGACGTCAAGACAGCATTCCTTAATGGAAAGCTACTTGAGGATGTGTACATGACACAACCTGAAGGGTTTGTGCGTTCTGAGGACTCTGGTAAGGTGTGCAAACTTCAAAGGTCCATTTATGGATTGAAGCAAGCATCTCGGAGTTGGAATCATCGTTTTGATGAAGTAGTCAAAGGGTTTGGATTTCTTCAAAATGCTGATGAACCTTGTGTGTACAAGAAGGTTAGTGGGAGCACAGTTGTGTTTTTGGTACTCTATGTCGATGACATCCTACTTATTGGGAATGACATTCCTACCTTGCAGATTGTCAAGTCTTGGTTAGGAAAGTCTTTCTCAATGAAAGACTTGGGTGAAGCCACCTACATCCTAGGAATTAGGATCTATAGAGATAGATCTAAAAGACTTCTAGGACTAAGTCAGAGCACATACATAGACAAAATACTGCATAGGTTCAGTATGCAGGAATCAAAGAGGGGTTTTATACCCATGTCTCATGGTATTCACCTCAGCAAGGATTTGTGTCCTAGTACACCTGATCAGCGAGGTCGCATGAGTAAGGTTCCATATGCCTCGGCCATAGGATCTATCATGTACGCCATGTTATGTACTCGACCGGATGTCTCGTTTGCCTTAAGTATGACTAGCAGATATCAACAGGACCCTGGTGAAGGCCATTGGACTGCTGTCAAGAATATCCTTAAGTACTTAAGAAGGACTAAGGACTTATTCTTGGTCTATGGTGGATTGGATGATGAGCTCTGTGTAACTGGTTACACAGATGCAAGTTTCCAAACTGACCAGGACGACAGTAAATCGCAATCAGGATATATATTCCTCCTGAATAATGGAGCAGTAAGCTGGAAGAGCTCTAAGCAGGGCACTATAGCGGATTCTGCAACGGAAGCTGAGTATATAGCAGCATCTGATGCAGCTAAGGAAGCCGTTTGGATAAGGAAGTTCATTACTGAACTTGGGGTGATACCTACCATCTCAGATCCAATAACTTTGTTCTGTGACAACAGCGGTGCTATTGCACAGGCCAAAGAGCCTAGGTCACATCAAAGGACCAAGCATATACTCAGGCGATTTCATCTCATCAGAGAAATCAACGATAGAGGTGATATAAAAATATGCAAAGTAGCAGGAGAAGACAATGTTGCTGATCCTCTAACAAAGCCGCTTGTGCAAGCAAAGCATGAGCGTCATGTTAGGTCAATGGGAATTAGACAAATTAATGATTGTACCTAGTGCAAGTGGGAGGATGTTGGAAATTGTGCCCTAGGGGCCAATCATTATGTTTTGAACATTGTTCATTTATGAATTTATTAATTACGTTATCATATTATTTGCATGTTTACTGTGATGACTATCCTTGGATAACTCATGGTTTATCCTAAATGTCCCTGGTCGGTCATCTATGTGGGAGCAAAGATGAAATAAGACCAGTATGACTTTAAAGATATATAGAGATATAAATTAAAGTCATAGGCACATGTAAGAGTACAAGGTGTTGGACCGACCCGCTATGAGAGAGCTGCATGGGTTAAGTCATAAGCTTCTCTCATATACAAACCATGTCACTGTGCCCTTTGACCTGAGATCATCATGGATTCCTACATGAGAAACGCTTAGCTTTGACCTAGTCAAAAGTCACTTTTGACCGAGTGATCATAAAGACTATGTTCAGGCTTAGTGGTTTTTCATGCGGAGGAATGTGAATGGTCAAGATGGAATTTGTCCCTCACATTCGTAGAGAGACATTACTGGGCCCCTCGATGAGTGAGTCTGAGAAATGTATGGCCATACTATAATGGAAAGGTAGTTCCATTTCTATACTCAGACTACTCAGGGATCGAGAAAGTAACGGTCATGAATAGGAGGATGACGTTCTCCATGCCTCATCCATGACCAAAATGTCGTGTGACAAAAGGGACGCGATATGGTTGTATGAAAGGTTGCATCGTTCAATGATCCTCATATGTTTTGGGTAGTCGTGATGTCTTGCTAGAGACCGCTTACGACTTGTGAGTCATTATAGTTAATGGCCCACTGCCAACTTCATATGGGCCTACAGGGTCGCACACAAAATAGCCCAACACGAGTTATGATGTCCAGATTCATTGAATCTAAGATATGTCCAGATTCAATGAATAAATAGGGTGGACGTGTATATATATATATTCGTATATATATATTATATATAAATATAAGAGATATTAATTGTTAGATTTAATTTATAAGGATAAATTAGATCTATGTAAATTAATTCCGTCATATCTTTATTTTGAATTAGATAAATAGGTGAATTAAATCTGTGAGACGGATTTAATATAAACCGTATTTATTTAATTGTTCTCTTATCTGATTAGGCAATATTTGATATTGTATTAATTTCGGAATTAATTTGGGATTAATTTCGAAATTAAAATATCATTCATAATACCTATAGCATCCTATATATTTGATATTAGGAGCTAGGGTTTGAAGAGTGAGAGTGAAAGCACTAAGGAGATAAGGGACGGCCAAAAGTGAGGAGAGAGGACGGATTTTCAAAACCCTAGACGGACATAGACGCTAGCACGCCGTTCGAGGTTGAGGGCTACTCGTGTGGATACCGGTAGAGGAAGCCGACCGGAGTTGTCGACTTCGAACGACAAAGGAGGCGAGCAGAAGCATCCTGAACGGCCGAATCATCGAGTCACCAGGAAATCGAACACCGAAGGTAATGCTTCTTACTACTTGACTTAAACGCGATCGGTAGATCCGGGCAAGGGATTGAAAGTTTTAAAATTTTAAGTTGATTTCCGCTGCGCGTCGTCTTTCAATTCCCTTCAGGTCCCACCTTCTATTTTCCTTTTGCTCTTTATTTTGCATATATCCTATCACCTTCTCCCTTCTTTTATGAATTCGATGTGTTATGCTTCAATTTCAATTGGACTTCACAACTTCCGGTTCACTTTGTGATTGGTTTGCCTGTATCGATTTAAACATTGAGGACAATGTTGTGTTTAAGTGTGGGGGAGGGACCTATTGTGGATTTTAGCAAATAATTCTCATGCATCCATGCCTCTATTTGATTTGAGGTGTTTTTGAACTGATAAATTGGTTGAATTGTGAATATTTTGAACTTAGTTTTCTGAAGAGTTGAAAATTGCATTGTATACTGCTCTCTGTCACCTTTTGCCGCGGCAAACATTTGACTTCGCCGCGGCGAAAGCCCTCTTGTCAGCGTTAATTTAGCTCTCGGCCATACTTCGCCGCGGCCAACTTATGTTTCACCGCAGCGAAGCAGGCCCTATCTCCAGGATTTGCTCTCTGTGAGCTTTCGCCGCAGCAAACCCCAAAAAAATAAATAAATATTTATATATATTTATATAAAAAATAAAATAAAATATAATAATATTAATAAATAATAAATGCTTTGCAATTTCAGTTGCTCTTCAGAAATTTTCCCTAGCTTAGATTCTTTATACTCCTGCATCCTTTTGAAATTGATGGAAGGTTCAAATTGTACTGGTGCTTTTAGAAAACTTTCCATGCTTTTAAATGAGGGTTGAACTTGGACCAATTACTCTCATGTTTTTGACAAATAGTAAATGATAATATGCTTTGAAATTAGGACTATGTGGTTTTTTAACCCTTGAGATTGATTAATTGAGATTTTTGCCTTGTTGGAAGGATTTTTGGGCCTAAAGTTATTAAATTGAGTGAATCTGCTTATTTCATATTTCTCTAGAACATGTTTTAATTCTTAATCGAAGCTTGGTGAATCAATTTTTGTAAAGATGATAGAGGCATTCAATTTCAAACCCTCGCTTCCTAAACACAAACCCAATCATTTTATCATTGTAAACCCCTTTAGACCTTCATCTCGAGTACATGCATGCAATTATTTTGTTTTTATAGATAAAAGAAAAAAGAGTTGCTCCAACCGAAAAAAAAAGAAAAAAAAAAGAGATAGAGAGAAAGAAAAGAAAAAGAGAAAAAGCAAAGAAAAGAAAAGATAGAGATATAAAAATTATAAAAATAAAAATAAGTAGCTTCTCTCCTTACTTTTGTTTAGATCAATTCTGTTTTAATAATTTGTATGCTTGTACTCATTTCCGTTTTCATTCTCATTTTATTTGTGTCATTTGGCCTTCATTCAAATTCTGACCCCTAAAAGTCCTCTTGATTTGCAAAGTTTGCTTCCCGTGGTGCAGAGGTAGAATTATTACAAGCCTATGGTAGAAATTAGATTGAGCAGACTTAGAGTGAAATAACCCAAGAAGAGTGAGTTAAGGGCGAAACACTCATCCGTGAGATAGATCTCTTTTGATAAATCTTTTGGGTTAATTATCCATTGTGCTTATTTTCTTAGCATATTCTTGTTTTACTGTTGTCAACTCCTATGAGAATTTCTTACTAATCTTCTCCTTTCATCTTCAAGCATTGTAGTGTTTCTCTTTGTACTGGTATCTCTTTGAATTATTTTTGGCTTTGTCCAAGAGTACAAAGGTTTAAGTGTGGGGAAATTTGATTGAGCTCAATTAGTCTTATCTTTTTATTACATCATCCATGATTTGTTGCATTTTCTGGCTCTTTTGGCTATAATTGAGCTTATTTGATCAAGAGTCCTTGCATTGAGTTAGTGTCTTTTTTAGAGCTTGGATTTGCTTCAGACCTCTTGTTCTTCATCTTCTTCTTCTTCCTCCTTGTTGTTTGGTCTCCTCTCCCCTTTCTCTCCCTTGGCTGAAAATGTTACAAGCGTGAGGGGAAGAGACATTTATTAAAAACTTGAATGAATCTTGACCATTGATTTCAATTTTGGGTGGCTTAATCTTGGCCCTTGATTTCTTTCCTTTCTTGCCAAGAAATTTACTACATGTGCTGCCCTTCCTCTCTCCTCTTAGTCAGCATTTTCTACCAAGAATATCTTCAAATTTTGGACCAAGTGGAAGGGAAACAATTTGCCATATATGCAAGCTTATTTCACCAGCTACTTGAGAGATTTTGCAAAGTCATGATTAAACCTTATCCAACCAACTTGACCATGTGCATGGGCTTAGGGAGCATGAAATTCTCTGATTCTTTGGGCTAACTAAGTGCCCCAAAATCTAGTTAGGAAGCAATGGGATTAATCTAGTTCAATCGCAATCACAATCCTTACTCGATTTTCTCTTTTTAGGCCTTTATTAGGGAAAATAGCTCGAGGCCCCAAAAATTCATTTCTTTCCATAAAAATCCAATTTAATATAAAAGTATGATCTGGAAATTTTGGGAATTTTTCATAACTTCTAACTATTTATTTCACATTTTCTCCGAATCAGGCTTTTTACCAATAGGATTTCGGAAATAAATTCCCCATAAATTATTTCTTGTATTTTCAATACTTGAAAACAATTTTATAAATTCATATATATTCCCAAGGAACTTACCCATAATTTTCCTTGAATTATTGAGGCCCTTGTATAATTAAAATAATTATATTTCCTCAATTTCACTATTTTCTTCAAAAATCACTTTTTTGGGAAATGTCGCAACAATTATTTGGCCCGTTCTCACTCCAAAACATCATATATGACTCAAAAATCCCTAATTTACCCTTTTTCCATTTTTAGGAAATTTTGAAAATTTTTCATAATTTCTCATTTTGACTCCTAAGGGACCCGACATTGTCAGTCCAGCTCCCGTCTAGATTTTTTAGTATTGCCAATGTACCTTCCATTAACTCTTAACTTAATCTTCTCATGGTATACTTATAGAATAAGGAATATCCCATCCCTCTCTCCCCAGTGATGTAATTAATTAAATAATATTTAATCGGAGTTGATTTTGCCGAATATTTTTCTACTAGCTCATAAGTCTGTCGATCTGTCTTTTGGTTTCATTCTTTTCCTTTTATCATAGGGATTTCCTCTAATTTTCTTAAGTCAAAAGTCAAACCTTATACGACTCTTTTGACTTTTCCTGGATATGGTATAAATTAGCTTTAAATTTAATTAAAGCTAATCTTGTTGCTTTCTGGGGATGGGATTAATTTTAAAATCTGTGATAATCCCCTTAGCTACTTTTTCCCAGATTTTCCTGATTATTTGAGGCTGTCTCATAGCTTAAATAATTCAATTTAAGTTACTATCTCAAATTGTCTAAAACCCTAGAATGACTTCAGGGCATTTCTGTTATTTCTAGCCTTATATCGGTTCTGGGATCCTATTCCTGTTTTTCTGGAATTTTCTAAGTCATTTAGGCCATTTTTGGTAACTTTGAACATTGGTCAACTAGAACTTTTATTATTTACAATTAGCTCCCTACTTGGCGTAGGAATCTTCTCTTTGCAATTTAGTCCCTGGGATTCCCTCTGTTCTTCTAGGGAGTCTCTAGGACCTCTGCCAAAAAGGGTATGGTAGCCTATCCATTTCAGGCTAATTTCAGTATTTCTAGGCCCAAAATTCGGGATGTGACACCTATTACCAAGAGTCCTTTTGCAAATCCGCCACGGTGCCTTCTGTGACATACCGTGGCACCTTAGACAGAATGTGAAAATGCTAGCTAAGCTCCCTGAAATTCACACCAAATAAGAATCAAAAGTACATACATATAAAATCATATAAAATGATGCAAAATCACAAGTAAAACCACACCTCACAACTCTCTTCACCAACTCTATACACAATGAAAGCTAATTATACCCAAAATATACAAATATAAGTGGCAAAAGCATAAGTTCAGGACTAGAAATATATGTAAATAATGAGATTTATCAATTGCCCACACTTAGCTTTTGCACTCCTGGGCAAAATCATGTCTAAACACAATGCAAAAGAGAAAGATGAAGGGAAGGAAAGGCAGGCTCAAAAGTCTAAGCTACACTGCAACCAACAGTGACTCTTCAATCAATATCAATCCATGGAACATTTCTAATACAAAGAAATCAATCAATGATATACAATTTAGTCCAAGTGAATAAGATATAGAAGACCACACAAGGAAATTTGTGTATCACTCAGCTCACAAGTGTTTTAGGGTTTCTTTCACTCCATTTACTTATTCAAATACTCTACCATATGCTTGTAATAGCTCTACCTCTCCTCCACTCAAACCCATGAGTACTCATGAATTAAGAGGACTTTGTGTGGCTTGTAATGTAAAGGATAGCAGATAGTGCACAAGAATACATGTGAAGGAGAGTATGAAGTGTAAATCAATGGGTAGAATTCAATACCATTAGCAACGTTTAATTGAAGGTTTGATTTCTTGATCTTGAACTTTAAAGTTGCAAGGGTATTTTTTTATTCTTTCTTTCTCTTCTTTATTTGCTTTCTTTTCTTTTTGTCTATTTGCTTTCTTCATTTCTTTTTAGCTTTCCTATATTTTTCTTCTCTTTT
>NW_021632306.1:0-50967 GCF_004799145.2 Neltuma alba | reverse complement strand
TTTCTTTTTAAATTTCCCATAACGAACCCATAAACTGCAGTTCTGGCCTTTAAAAATGTTAGCCATTCTGCTGGCCTTCAAGGGTTGAGACTAATTTTATAAATTCTATAGCCTTCTTAGATTTTATAAATTCCTTTTATCATCTCCAACATAACTTTCTGAGGTTTTCTTATGACCCAAACAATTAAATCTACCTCTACATTTCAAACTGAGCCATAAATTATAAATTCCTTTTAAGTCACTCAAGGGCATTTTCATCATTTCTCCCCATATACAGGCCTTAAAATGTCATTTTCTATTTTCTAGGATTTTCTATAATTTTTTTGGGTATTACTTCCATTTTTACCCATTCCTGGCCCGAAACTTTCCAAAATTACAGCTTTGCCCTTGGTCAAGTAAACCTCATAAATCACCCTATTATGGCCTCTATTATAACCTTTGGTCTGAACTAACCTCTTTTCTCATTTCTGGGCCTTGAGACTTCACTGAAACCTCTAATTTTCTTTACATTTTAGTCCCTAGAACTTTCTCTATTTACAGTTTAGTCCCTAAAACCCTTCAACATTCTTTTTACATTTCTGGGACTCCTGCTCATAGGGATTTAGTAGCCTACCTATCTTAGGCTAATCCGTGTATTCTTAGGCCCAAAACTTGGGGTGTGACAAAGCCCATGTTATGTTTGCCAAAGAAATAAAAAGAATTAAAGTAAAGAGATGTTAAGGGATAAAACGTAGGGCTTGAAGCAGTGAGTTTGTAGCTCCAGTTTGACCTATCAAACGAATGATTTAAGTGATGAGATTTGGCAGACTCATAGTAAACATCCCAAGCTTTAAAATGAGAGGTAGATCATCTCAATTGGATGCATACACAAGGAGATACAAATTTCTAAAGTTGAGACACAGAATCTGAAAGTTTCAGATTTTATAAAATGAACAGTAATATGTATTGATTAAACTGTATGAATTGGGCAAGGATAAGTCCAATTGGATATTTTTTCCCTTAAAGAGCATTAAAATATCTTTCTGTAGAATTTTAGAAAACCTTAATACGATTTTTATGGAATTAGTTATGAATTTTTGAAATTGGACCTGTAATCTTGAAGTTAAATAGTAAATAGTAACCCGAGTAATTATGTTGAAATATTAAATCTACGAGCCTGTGTCATGGTCTGCTTGAACCATAACGCTTACGAATGCGTGCTTTGAGGGGTTAAAGATAGGATGTTTCACAAAACCAAAGGATGAAGGAAAGGGTCCCATGAAATCAATACCCCAAACATTAAAAATTTTGCAAAACAATAAAGGTTGTTGAGGCATCTCATGCCTTTTTCCTAACCCTCCAAAACGTTGACATTTGTCATAGGACCAACAAAATGCAAAAGAGTCTTTAAAAAGGGTTGGCCAATCAAATCCTGAATTTAAGATTTTCCTAGATGTTCTCCTTGTACTAACATGACCCCCACAAACCATGGAATGGCAAGTTGAAATGATGGGCTCGAAATCTTCATTTGACACGCACTTCCTAATAACTTGATCACTACACATTCGCCAAAGATGAGGTGCATCCCATATATAGTGTCGGGACTCGCTTCGAAGGTTCTATGCCTGAAATCTAGACATAAAAGGAGGGGTGAGTCCAGTCATGAGATAATTGACAATATCAGCATACCAAGGCTCTTTAACAACCAAAGCACATAAAGTAGAATCAGGAAAAGAATCACAAGTGAGTTCAGAAGAGTCTACTCCCTTTGTGTTCTCTGGTAACCTACTTAGGTGATCGGCTACTTGATTCACTGCCCTGACTTGATCTTTTATTTCAATATCAAACTCTTGCAGAAGTAAAGCCTACCTTATCAGTCTTGGCTTAGATTGTGGCTTCTTTAGAAGATAGCAGACAACCGCATGATCTGTAAACACAACCACTCGAGAATTGATTAGATACTGCCTAAACTTATATAAGGCAAACATAATAGTAAACATCTCCTTCTCGGTGGTAGTATAATTGACTTGAGCCGGATCAAGTTTTTTAGAGGCATAAGCTATGACTCTGGATTGCTTCTCCACCTTTTGACCAAGCATGGCACCTATTGCAAAATTGGAAGCATCACATAAGAGTTCAAAGTGTAAATCCCAGTTAGGTGCAGTTAAAATTAGAGGTAAACAAGCATAGATTTAAGAGTATCAAAGGCATGTCTACAATTGTCATCAAAGTTAAATTCAACATCTTTTTTCAACAAAGTAGAAAGGGGTAGGGCAACTTTACTAAAAATCTTTAATAAATCGCGGGTAAAACCCTGCATGCCCTAAGAAGGATCTTAAATCTTTAAGACAAATGGAGTAAGGAAGTGAGGAGATAACTTCAATTTTAGCCTTATTGACCTCAATCCCCTTTTAGGAGATTAGGTGGCCTAAGACTATCCCACTACTCACCATAAAATGACGTTTCTCAAAATTTAAGACAACTTCTTATCTATGCACCTCTCAAGAGCCTGTTTTAGGCTATTCAAGCACTGATCAAAGCTCTCCCCATAGATTGTGAAGTCATCCATAAAGACTTCCATGTTTTTCTGAAGGTCACTAAAAATCACCATCACGCACCTTTGAAAGGTGCCTAAAGCATTACATAACCCAAATGGCATCCTACAATAAGCATAGGTACTGAAGGGGCATGTAAAAGTGGTTTTGTCTTGATCCTCTGGGGCTATAGGAACCTGAAAATAACTTGAAAAGCCATTTAGAAAACAATAATGTGACTTGCCAGCAAGCTTCTCTAACATTTGATCTATGAAAGGGATAGGGAAGTGATCTTTTCGTGTGGCATCATTGAGTTTTCTATAGTCTATGCACACACACCATGAATTTTGCACCCTTATAGGGATAAGCTCATCTTGTTCATTCTTAACCACTGTCACTGATTGAACCCAATTGGTCTATGTTATTTCATATCATTTTAAGGGTTTTTATCATAGGTTTTGGCTCCTTTTAATGATAATTGTGCTTAATTTAGATTAAGAGTCCTTACTTTGAGTTAGTGTCTTTTTTAGGGTAAAACTGTCATAATTGGTTATTAATTGTATTCAATTGATTTCTAGGACAATTGATGCTTCAAATTGTTGCTTTTTATTGTAGGACACTTGAGAATTAGAGCCAAGATTGAAGACCAAAGCATTACACAACATGAGAGTTTCGAAGAAAATGCTGTGCTGTGGCAAAAAGTCTAAAAATGTGCATCAGTGGCTATTCTGGAATAGTTCGCCGGGCAAACTTTTTGGTTCTCCGGGGCAAACTCTCAAAATCTCACTACATTTCCTCTCTGGAATAGTTCACCGCGGCCAACTTTTGAGTTCGCCGCGGCGAACCTCTTCGTATCAGTAACGTCAGATTCGGATCCAGAACGCAAAAATGGACCCTCTACTCATATGATCCGACCCAAATTGACCCTAAAAGCCCTTAGAAACCCTATTTTCGAGCTAACACTCCTTTCCATCTCCTACAACACCTCTATTCTCCCATCCTCTTGCCTCTCCACCTCCATCTTCTTCCCCATCCATTTCCTTCACCTTTCCTTCACTCCATCTCATTTCCTTCCATTCCCAGCTGCTATGGTTGATAGATTCACTCTAGTTGGAGTTTTTCTTGAAGCTATGGAGGGCTAGGGTTTATCAACTCTTGAAGATGGTAGAGTGGCATGAGTTTCCAAACTTCAAAGGGGAGTTTAGTTTCAGTTTGCAATTTTTAGCTATGATTTATGGCTTTCTAGGTCTAGGAGTTGTAATTTCTTAGTTAGGAACTTGGGATTGATTCTGTAATCATTGGTTAGTGATTAACTTTTGTAATTTGGATTGATTGATGTTGAACACTGTGCTTAAATATATGTAGTTGCATATATGCTTATTGTAACTCTCATGATTCTCTCCTATCTTGCATGGTTATGTTTCGGTACTGAGTTGATTGTGTGTTACATTGAGCCAATTGCATGATCATTCCAAAATTGCACATTAGGGAAGCTAAACAAAGTTTTTATTAATGAGTTCATTAATGTAAGCTTTGGACTCATTGAGTTAATGAGGTTCTTATTAAGAAAACCTAATGATTTATGAAACTCCCAATATTTAAGTGAACTATGATTGCCATCAAAACCATTTTCAAGAGATTTCCTATCAATCATTTTCATTACATCATTATTATCTAAAAACACTAAAAACATAGTATCTTAGGTTTGTTTTCATTGCATTCAGTTTAGGCACCATTCATTTAAATCTTAAAAACCCGAAACCCCCTTTTATTACATTGCATGGCATTTAGTCTAGCTTAGGTAATTAATAAAGGCTCCTAAAAGTGAAACGACCTGAGTTTGCACTATACTGCATAGCTTGGATTTATTTTTTTGATTGAGAACCCCAAGGCGAACGATAAGAAAGGCTCTCTTTCAGTCACCCTACTCTTTTTGGGTACTATGTGTACCGAACTGACCCATTCGCTATCAGAAATAGGATAGATAATCCCTACGCTCAAAAGTTTAGTAATCTCCTTCTTAACTACATCAAGTATAAGAGGGTTCAGTCATCTTTGGGGCTGCCTCACTGGTTTTGATTCCTCACTAAGAAGAATCCTGAGTGTGCAAATAGCTAGACTAATTCCAGGGATATCTGCTAAGGTCCACCCTATTGCCCTCTTATGCTCCCCTAAAACATATAAGAGTCTCTCTTTCTCACCCTCAGACAGTGAGTTAGCAATAATAACAGGTAACTATTCATTAGACTCAAGGAAAGCATATTTCAGAGTAGAGGGTACGGGTTTCAAATCAAGTATAGGTGGTTGCACAACAGAAGGGATCAATTTATGAAGTTTAAGAGAGAACAGATTACTCCCCTTTTCTTCAACCAATGACAGCTCTAGTTGAATATGATAAGCTTTGCAATTTCCCTCATCTCCAAGCGTTGAACCAATTTCAAGTTGATCTACAACAGCAATTGCCTTGAAGGGATTCTTCTCCATGCCATTATTCTCCATTTCAGCATCGGTTTTTGAAATGTTAGGGAAATCTGAAATATTAATAGAAAACCTTTCCCCAAGGGAATCATCACTAATAATAGAGTAATCACAATTCGAATTCGCATTGGTAGATGACACAGAAAATGTATGCGGGATGGAAAGCATGTAATTAACTATAGTACAGTCAAGGCATGTCACGTCACCACCATATGAACAAGTAGAAAGGGATGAATAAAGAGATCAAAAGGAAGACACAGATTTATCTTCATCATTAGAGTTAGTAGAGTAAAGGTCAGAATAAAAAGAATCATGTTATAATTCGATTTCAGAGCAAGCATCCTCAACAGCAATGTCTATCATGTTAACACCCAAAAGTGAATGGTCCTCATAAGGATGTTTCATTGCCTTATACATGTTAAAAGAAACTTTATTATTACCAACTTCCATTGTAATGGTCCCCTCTTTCATGCTAATCATGGTATTAGCAATCCTTAAGAAAGGTCGACCAAGGATTAGTGTGGTGTCATTTACAAGCTCAGAAGACATGTCAAGCACATAGAAATCAGCAGGAAAAACCAAATCCTTAACTTGAACCAAAATATCCTCAATAATGCCCTCTGGATACCTAATAGTCCTATAAGCTAGTTGGAGTACAACAGTAGTAGACTTAAGAGTCCTAACTCCTAGTAAAGTGTAAACAGACTTAGCCATGACATTAATGGCTACTCCTAGATCAAGCAGGGCTCCCCCTATAGTGACGTTTCCTATAGTGCAAGGGATAGTGAAAGATCTAAGGTCCTGACACTTTACTGGGATTTGGGGTTTAAACAAGGTAGACACATTAGAGGGCAATTGAACTCTTTCATTAGGCTTAAACCTCCTCTTTTGTGTACACAGTTCTTTAAGAACTTTTGCATATTTAGGAATCTTTTTAATCAGGTCAAGCAAGGGAATATTGACTTCTACCTTTCTAAAAGTTTCAAGCAATTCATGATCTTGCCTTTCATTGCCCATTTTTTCATTTTTCAAGTAAGAATGAGGAAAAGGTAGTTCATTGATGTTTACCTCCTTACCTTCCTTACTCAAGGCTCCATGCTTGCTTGGTTTAGATTCCTTTGCATTCTCCTTGCCATCATGCTTAGTATTGGACTCCTTTCATTACAATTTCATCTCCTTGGAGCTTTCAGACTTCTTGACCTCTTGGGGAGGTGGTGGCAGATCATCACAAGTGATCTCCTCATCAACAACCTCATTCTCCTCTTCATGAAACTTCACTTACTTCCCACTTCGAAGAGTGATAGCATTTTATAACAGTGTTAGGGGGGATCATGCCACTGCTCCTAGCTTGTTGCTCACTCATGTTATTGGACAGCTGAGTTACATATGAGTTGATGTTCTCAGCCTTTGTCTCCCAATGCTCCATTCTTTTCTCTAGAGCACTAAACCTAGCATCATTTTTAGAGGAGTCTTATTGAATCAAAGAAGCCAAAGAGTTGAACTTATTGGCATTCGAAGTCCTTTCTTCTTTCATCAAGGCCATCATGTTATGCAAGAGTTTGTTGGAATGGCTGAACACCCAAGAGGGGGGTGAATTGGGTGTTGATTAAAATTAAAAATCTTTTCGCAATGTAATGAAATTCATAAGAAATTCTGAGTATAAAAAACAATGAATCGAGATAAGCATAATCACAGTAGTAAAATGGTTTAGCTGGAAATATAAAGAGGTAAGGGAAGAGAAGATGCAAACAGTGATTTATCCTGGTTCGGTCCTCACTGACCTACGTCCAGTCCCCAGGCTCCCCCTGAGATTTTCAATCGACTATCTCCCTCAAGTTTAACACGGGTACTTGAGAACCACTACAATCACAAGTTTGATCCAGGCACTTGTGACGCCACTTACAATTCTTAGACTAACCAGTCTAATTCAACAACAACCTCACACCGAGGTAATACTCCCCCTTACTCACCGTAAGGATACAATCTAATAATGATAATGAAGATTGAATATTTCTTCTCTCAAAGAAGTGATAGATGAATCTTAAGCACGTTTGGGAAACTCTCCTCTCTATCTCACGAATACATAAGTTTTAGAGTATGAAATACAGAGACAGGGAGTTTTCTCTCGGAGCTCTAAATGAGAATATATTGATTCGGCATTTTAGCATTTGATGTTGTAAGCTCGGACTCTTCTTTTTTTCTTGTTTTGAATGCTCTTCTATTTATAGATGATATTGGGTACTTGACCGTTGAGCACTTTCTTCCCATTTGGCTTGAAGAATATGACCGTTGAAACTAGCCGTTGGAAGCTTCTGACGAAAGTCGATTCTTTACCTCATAAACTCGTTGTGGCTCTTTACCTGAAATAATCTTCCTCAGATCAAGTGATAAGTATCTGATAATCTTAGAAACAATAAGTTGGAAAACATGGAATCAATCATCAGATCTTCAGATATTCAGAAAGTAAGATAAACTTACTTAATCGATGTCTTGATCGATAAAGCTTTGATCGATTATATTATCGATTAATTACATGAAGAAAAGATATAGCAGATAGATGCAATTATTGAATAGATTATGGATCATATGATGATCGAACACATGATCGATAAATGATGAAGCATGAATACAGTGACCCAAAAATGATTTATGCAAGAATAAACCTTTTCAAGTTATGTTTGCCTTCGTATCCTTTTAATAGAGAGTTATGTGTAAAAAGAAGGCTGAGAAAAGCTTTAAAGAAAATAGATCATTGATTTTAAGAATCATCATAGTCGACTGATGTTTAAACGGAAAACGTTCCATGATCGAACAAGTGATCGAACACTTGTTGATCGAACAGATTATCGATAATCCAAGTGTTACAAAAATGAAACTTCAGTCATTGATGATCGAACAAATTATTGATAAATGGATGATGGATAAGGTTATCGATAAACAAAGTGTTATAGAATAGAATTTTAAGTAATGATTTTCCGAACACATTATCGATAAACAAGTAATAGATAACCTTATCGATAAACAATAAGCAAAAGTATATTCGGAGAAAACACATGCTATGTAGGTTGATCGAATAGGTGATCGATTAATGAGTGATCGATAAAGTTATCGATAAAGTAAAACAAGGAGATTTAATCCTGTAAATTCAAAGAACTGATTTATAGATCACGTTACGTGAAAAACAGGGTAGACATGTAAGAGCAATGATCGATCATATTATCGATAAATGACTGATCGATGAGGTAATCGATAAATGGAGACTAAAGCAAAACATAGAATGAGTAGAACGCATTACCATTTATCTGTCTTCTCATCGATAATCTATTTATCGATCATGCTATCGATAAATGCCTATTTATCCATAACGTTAACTTTGTTTATCGATCAAGTGATCGATAAATACATCTATCCATAATGTTATCCGAAAACCATTTATCCAATAGGTTATAAAACCTCAATAATACATATGAAGATAAAAGAGAAGAATTAAAGAGATAGTACCAGGAACTCGATAAAATGATCGAATATGTAGTTGCTTGATCAGGCTCGAGTAACATCTGATAATGACTTTTCATTTCCTCATTTCTTCTAGTGCTTTTACTCAATAACATGTTTGAGTAGTATGTTGTTTGAGAGATTAATCAATCAATGTAGAACTTCTGGTCTTTGCCTCAATAAATTCGAAGTTTGATTCAAGCAGAACGAAGGTCAACTTTGAGTGATCATAACTCTTCCAATTCAACTCCAAATTTTGCAAATGACCTATCCCCAGAAAGCTCTTTGAGTCTACTTTCTAATGCAACAAGAATCACCCCAAAATTCATTGTGGTTGAAAAGTTATCTTCATCACAATGACTAAAGGTCGGAATCAAGGCGTTAATCCTTACTGCAATGTTTCGAGCAACATATCTCCCTCATATGAAACTCTTTGAAGTTGATTTTGGTGTCCATGAACCATGTTCTGAGTCTAGTCTCATATGAATTAAGTTTCACCTCAAACGGATTTGTGGTTTGAGAGATATTAAAGAAATACCGAACCTATGTCAGAGCTGAACGAAGAACAGAGCATAACAGAGGATGCATTTTATCGATAACTTGATCGATAAATGGATGATCGATCAAGTGATCGATAATTGCCCATGAAAATCACCTTTGAAGCTTATTTTCCATGTTTATATGAAGGGTGACTCAATATATGATGGTATAACTTCCCGGTTGTATATTTTAGCTTCCGACTGAGCCATCCAAACTTCTGATTGAGCATTGCAACCTTTAACATCAAATCTATGAACTTGAATCTTGATATTTCCATTTGATCTTGCAAGTTCTTCTTTTCTCAATCTCTCTTCTTCTTCTTCCTCTTGATCATTCTCGACAACTCAAAGTTCAAACTCTTTTCTTTTCTTTGCAACCTTTAACATCAAATCTATGAACTTGAATCTTGATATTTCCATTTGATCTTGCAAGTTCTTCTTTTCTCAATCTCTCTTCTTCTTCTTCCTCTTGATCATTCTCGACAACTCAAAGTTCAAACTCTTTTCTTTTCTTGAGGAAACTACAAAAGATATTAAGTATGATAGTTAGTCAAAATATGAGGTAAACAATTTATGCAAACTTTTTGCTCTATTATTTGACATCATCAAAACTAATCATATCTAACAGAGTTGATTTGTGTCTTCTTTAGATGGAATAGTCAAGGCCTGAGGTTGGTTTAAGAACTAGTTTGAGGATAAACCAGCTCCTCCACTCTTCTGAAATCTGTTTGGAGGTCTACTCTCTTCATTCCTCCAACCAAGTCAAGGGTTCGCTTTCCACCCCTCATTATAAGTGTTAGAGTAAGGGTCCCACTTTTGATTTGGATGACCCTGGAAGACTGTAGATACCTCTTCATAACGGCCGGGACAAACACTAAAAATATGCATAACCGAACCATATATTTCGCAACTAGGGGCAGTAATAACCATGGGGGGTGCTAGTCTATGCACATTCATATTTTTCAACTCTGCAGTGATAAGGGATAATTGAGAAGTCATTTTGCTTTCTAGAGAATCGACCTTTGATTCCAAGGTGTCCATTCTTCTGTTGTGAACTGTTAAAGCTCCCAACTCATGGACTGCTCTAGTATCCCTTACACTGTATTACTGATGATTCAGGGCCATTTTCTTGATTAAATCCCAGGCTTCTTCAGTAGTGGAATCTATCAAAGATCCACCTAATACAAAATCTAACATACCCTTTTCTCGATTCTTCAACCCATCATAAAAATACTGCACCAATTGTTCATCTGGAATTTGATGATGTGGGCATCTTGAGAGTAGGTCTTGGAATCTATTCCAACAGTCATAAAGAGACTCGTCAAAATCTTGCTTAGCTAAATAGATCTCCTTTCTCATTGATGAAGTCTGAGAAACTGAAAAGTATTTCTCAAAGAATGCTTTCCTTAAGTTCCCCCAACTATGATATGCATCAGCCACATGACTTGGAAGGCTCATGTACCACTCTTGAGCTTTACCCTCCAATGATAAATGAAAAACCTTATGAAATATCCTACCTTTAACCCCTCTGAGTACGCATTCGTAAGCGTTATGGTTCAAGCAAAATCACGCACAAGCCTACGGATTTAAAATTTCAACATAATTACTCGGGTTACTATTTACTGTTTAACTTCCAGATTGCAGGTCCAACTTAAAAATTCATAACTAATTCCATAAAAATTGTATTAGGGTTTTCTAAGATTCTACAAAAAGCTATTTTGATGCTCTTTAAAAGAAAAATATCCAATTAGACTTATCTTTGCCCAATTCATACAGTTTAATCAATAAATATTACTGTTCATTTCATAAAATATAGAACTTCCAGATTCTGTGCCTCAATTTTTGGAAATTTGTATCTCCTTGTGTATACATCCAATTGAGGTGATCCACCTCTCATTGCTTGGGATGTGTACTATGAGTCTGTCAAATCTCGTGACTTAATGCATTCGTTTGATAGGTCAAACTGGAGCTACAAACTCACTGATCCAGGACCTATGTTTTATCTCTTAACATCCCTTTACTTTAATTCTTTTTATTTCTTTGGCATACATAACATGGGTTTACTCTTTCCCATTCATGCTCATACACTTTCATTCATGCCATAAATATTATAATTAATTACATGGCATCATAGGCATCCATAACATAAATTAAATAATAGGAGAATTACACATTGAATAATACTATCATTCATTAACATGAACAATTCTTCACTTTCTTCCCCTTGCTTCTCATGCCATTATTGCCCATTGATGATTGACCTAAATGGTTGGTTAGGGAGGGGGTGAGATTCGGGGGAATCTCAGTAGTAAGCAATACCATATTAATCATGCTAGATGGATGCTAATAAACTACACATAACTTGTTTATTCTCTTATTAATTAGTGACATATTAACATGCTCAAAGCTAACTTCTTGATGCATGGCTATGGAGACATAATCTACTTATCATGAATAGCAATTATAGCAGCTAAAACATATCACAATAACATTCAATAACATGTACACAGCAACACACAAGCATACGACATCAAGCAATGACAATAAGTAAGTTCACTACCTTGCACCTCAAGCTTTCCTCTTACTTTTCCTTTGACTCCCTTGACTTTCCAACCATGTGGGCATTTGGTCAACATCACCAAACATTCTTTTAGATGTTCCGAGGTTCTAAACATAGTAATAGTGATCATACAATCTATTAGGACCAAGAGACTACATAATGTTCAAAATTAGCTCTCTTGAACCTCAACTCTTTCTCTTGATTTTAGGGTTTTCTTTCTAGCTTTTCTAACATAAATCTCATCATTTTCCATCCTTAAGATCCATTTCTTGTCAATTAGGACCACTTTAGATGGCCTTAGATTCAAGAAGATCAAATCTGAAAATTTTGCTTTGCGAGTACTGTTCACGCAGAAATTCCAAAATTTTTACTCAACTTTGGAAATTCACAATTAATTCTAGAAAAATAAAAATTGAGTGGTTACAAGTCTCACTAAAAGCTCCTTAAGTTAAATTTAGAATAAAAATAGTTTTAGGAACCAATTCTACGCTGAACAGTACCGAAATTGTACGGAACTTGACACTCTTCCAAAGGTTAAACACTGTTTCCAGATTTCAAACCCTAAATTTTGAAAAATCACCATAAATCGTACACATATCCAAATAAAGTGATCTACCCATGGATTTAAAGCTTACAGAGTGTACTTTAAGCATACCAAATTTTAGAATTAGATACAAAAAGCAACTAATTTGAAATAGGCATCAAATCAGATACTACAACCATCACATACCTTGATCTTGAAGCTTGAACTTAGGTGGACTTTCTCTCACTAAAAATAGCTATTTCTCTCTCTAAATGCAAGAGCAGCAGGGTTTCCCCTATGGTTCCTTGCTTGGCCAAAATATGAGGGGAGGGAGTGCCTATTTATAGCAAAAAATTTGACTTGAATGGACCAAAATGCCCTTGGTGGCTAATAGAAAGGGTAAGGGCAATTTTGGAACTTCAAGTTGACTTTTACATCATCATTGCATCATCTTCTTGCATCATCCTTACCTCATCCTTCTAGAAGATGCCAAGTGTCACAAATTTGGTGGAAGAGAAGGGAGATTAGATCCTAGCCGTTGGATCAAAACTTAATCCTTAAGTTTCCTCCGAATTTACTTGGCCCACGTTTCTCCGGCTTTCTTTATGGCCTTCTGGAGCTCAGAAAATTCTTCTATCTACTCCATAAATTTCCTTTAATTCTAAAGAATATCTATGAATTTTCGTAGGCCATAACACTTCCTTTAAGCCTTGCATAAAAATTCATCTGCTAAAATACCCTTTTATCGGTATAATCAGCTTTTTAATTTATTAAAGCCACTCCACTGGCCTTTTGGTTTTAGGACTAATTTTATAAATTAGTACAAGCTTTCAACCATTTAAGGTCATTTTTGCATACATTTTTTAGGTCACTTGCTATTTCAAATAATTACCTCAAACCATGTACTTTTTACCGGCCACAACCTTATAAATTCCATTTAAGCTGCCTCAGGGGTATTTTCGTCTTTTCTCTTAACAGAAGAGACTTAGAATATTATTTCCCATTTTCTGGGATTTTCTTGGAATTCTTTGTATACTCTTCTATTTTTACCCCTGTTGGTCATAACTTTCTGAAGTTACGGTTTAGTCCTTGCTTGGACTTAACTTCATACAATCCTCTCTTTGAGGTTTCTAACTTAACCTTTAGCCTGTTTCTACTCTCTTTTCTCTCTCTGGGCCTTCGAGACTTTATTGGAGCCTCTAACTTGATTATACTTGAGCCCCTGAAAACTTTCACTTTGCAGTTTAGTCCCTAAAACTGCTTTAACTTCCTTTCTTGTCTTTAGGACTTTTGCTTAAAAAGGGTCTAGTAGCCTATCCAATTAAGGCTATTTCTGGTACTTCTAGGCCCAAAAATTTGGATGTTACAATTCTCCCCCTCTGAAAAGAATTTTGTCCTCGAAATTATAAGTCAACCCTCTATTCTTACCTTTAATGAGAGGTTAACTGAGGAGAATATCCCCACTTATACTTAACTCTGACCTCTTCAACTTTTCATTATACCTCATTTTCAGGTTTCAACCTTGGATTTCATGCTTACATAACTTGTCGTTTTATACTTTTCCGTCATTTATATGAGCATGGCCTTTGCTTTTAAGCAATTTGTCACCATTGTTCACCTTCTTTCTATACTTTAGGCTCATCCTTTCATAATAATACCATGACAGTATACTTGTCTTCTTGGTATTTTACTATACCATGGCATTTTGGGTTCTCTTAATACAGCCTTTATCTATTCTTTGTTGTATACCCTGTCATTCCTCTTTACTTTAAGGGCATATCTCCTTTCTTGCTATAACATCCAAACTTTTGGACCTAGAAGTACCAAAAATAGCCTAAATTGGATAGGCTACTAGACCCTTTTTGAGCAGAAGTCCCAAAGATGATAAATGAAGTTAAAGCAGTTTTAGAGACTAAACTGCAAAGTAAAAGCTTTTAAGGGTTCAAGTATAATCAAGTTAGAGGCTCCAGTAAAGTCTCGAAGGCCTAGAGAGAGAAAAGAAGCTAGATACAGGCCAAGGGTTAAGCTAGAAACCTCAGAGAGGATTATATGAAGCTAAGTCCAAGTAGGGACTAAACCGTAAATTCAGAAAGTTATGACCAACAGGGGTAAAAATGGAAGAGTATACAAAGAATTCCAAGAAAATCCTAAAAAATGGGAAATAATATTCTAAGGCTCTTCTATGAAGAGAAAAGACGAAAATACCCCTAAGGTAGCTTAAACGGAATTTATGAGGTTATGGCCGGTAAAAAGTATACCGTTTGAGGTAATTATTTAAAATAGCAAGAGACCTCAAAAAAATATATAAAAATGAAGTTAAATGGTTGAAATATTGTACTAATTTATAAAATTAGTACCGCAACCAAAAGGCTAGTGGAATCACTTTAATAAATTAAGAAGCCGATTATGCCGATAAAAGAGCATTTTAGTAAATGAATTTTTATGCAAGGCTTAAAGAAAGTGTTATGGCCTAAGAAAATTCATAGATATTCTCTAGAATTAAATGGAATTTATGGAATAGATAGAAGAATTTTCTTAGCACCGGAAGGCAATAAAGAAAGCCGAAGAAACGTGGGCCAAGTAAATTCGAAGGAAACTTAGGAAACAAGCTTGATCCAACGGCTAGGATTTAATCTCCCTTCTCCTCCACCACATTTGTGATACTTGGAATCTTCTAGAAGGTTGAGGTAAGTATGATACAAGAAGATGATGCAATGATGATGTAAAAGTCAACTTGAAGTTCCAAAATTGCCCTTACCCTTTCTATTAGCCACCAAGGACATTTTGGTCCATTCAAGTCAAATTTTTGGCTATAAATAGGCAATTCTCCCCTCACATTTTTGGCCAAGCAAGGAACCATAGGGAAAACTCTACAGCTCTTGCATTTAGAGAGACAAAGATCTATTTCTAGTGAGAGAAAGTCCACCTAAGTTCAAGCTTCAAGATCTAGGTATGTGATGGTTGTAGCATCTAATTTGATGCCTATTTTGAATTAGTTCCTCTTTGTATCTGATTCTAAAATTTGGCATGATTAAAGTACACTTTGTGAGATTTCAATCCATGGATAGAACACTTCATTTGGATATGTGTACGATTTATGGTGATTTTTCAAATTTAGGGTTTGAAATCTAGAAACAGTGTTGAACTTTTGGAAGAGTGTCAAGTTCTGTACAATTTTGGTACTATTCAGAATAGAATTGGTCCTTGAAACTATTTTTCCTGTAAATTTAACTTAAGGAGCTTTCAGTGAGACTTGCAACCACTCAATTTGGATTTTTCTAGAATTAATTATGAATTTTCAAAATTGAGTAAAAATTCTGGGTTTTCTGCGTGAACAGTACCCGCAAATGAAAATTTTCAGATTTGATCTTCTTAAACCTAAGGCCATCTAAAGTGGTCCTAATTGACAAGAAATGGATCTTAAGGATGGGAAATGATGAGATTTATGTTAGAAAAGCTAGAAAGAAAATCCTAAAACCAAGAAAAAGGGTTGAGGTTCAAGAGAGCTAGTCTTGAACTTTATGTAATCTAGTGGTCCTAATAGATTGTATGATCATAGTGGTTATGTTTAGGACCTTGAAACATCCAAGAGGATGTTTGGTGATGTTGATCGAATGCCCACATGGTTGGAATGTCAAGGGAGTCAAAGGGAAAGTAACAGGAAAGCTTGAGGTGCAAGGTAGTGAACTTACCTATTGTCATTGCTTGATGTTGTATGCTTGTGTGTTGCCCTGTACATGTTATTGAATGTTATTGTGACATGTTTTAGCTGCTGTAATTTCTATTCATGATGAGTAGATTATGCCTCCATGGCCATGCATCAAGAAGTTAGCTTTGAGCATGCTAATATTTCACTAATTAACAAGAGAATAAACAAATTGCGGGTAGTGCATTAGCATCCATCTAACATGATTAATCTGGTATTGTTTGCTACTGAGATTCCCTCAAATCTCACCCCTCCCTAACCAACCATTTAGGACAATCATCAATGGGCAATAATGGCATGAGAAGCAAGGAGAAGAAAGTGGAGAATTATTGATGTCAATGAATGATATTATTATTCAATGTGTAATTCTCCTATTATGTAATTTATGTTATGGATGCCTATGATACCATGTAATTAATTATAATATTTATGGCATGAATAAAAGTTTATGAGCATGAATGGGAAAGAGTAAGCCCATGTTATGTATGCCAAAGAAATAAAAAGAATTAAAGTAAAGAGATGTTAAGGGATGAAATGTAGGTCCTGGAGTAGTGAGTTTGTAGCTCCAGTTTGACCTATCAAACGAATAAGTTAGGCCACGAGATTTGGCAAAATTATAGTACACATCTCAAGTTTTAAAATGAGAGGAAGATCACATCAATTGGATGTGTATACAAGGAGATATGAATTTCCAAAGTCAAAGCATAGAATCTGGAAGTTCCAAATTTTATGAAATGAACAGTAATATTTATTGATTAAACTGCACGAATTGGGCAAGGATGAGTCCAATTGGATATTTTTCCCTTAAAGAGCATCAAAATATATTTCTTTAGAATTTTAGAACACCTCAATACGATTTTTATGAAATTAGTTATGAATTTTGGAAGTTGAACTTGTAATCTGAAACTTAAGTAGTGAATAGTAACCTGAGTAATTATATTGAAATTTTTAAATCTGCGGGCTTGTGTTATGATTTACTTGAACCATAACACTTAGGAATGCGTGCTCTGAGGAGTTAAAGGTAGAACATTTCACTTTCCTTCATTGACTAGAATAGAATTGAGCTCAGTCTAATTGACAGTAAAGGTGTCTGGAACAAGTCAAGGGTACTCACTCTATACTAGTCCACTGCTGAAGGAGATTTCAGTATCTTAAACTCATCTCTGGTCATCCTCTTCCCAAAGAGGTACTGTACTCTTACCCTTATGGCTCAGCCATTTTCTCTTAAGCTTGGTCTACTATGACATCAGGAGCTACTACGATTTACCGTAAGCCTCTTCAGAATCCATCATGACTGTGGAATACTATCATCAATCTGAGCCATCTTAGGATCTCTAGGAGACTCTAGACTATAGAGTTGAGTAATAAAATAAGTCACCTCCACTTAGCTAGTAACTTGACTGATTGCTCCCCAAGACTGATCACAGATATCAGTATTGTCTTCTTAGGCCTTACTCAATCCTTTCTGTCAACTCCTGGAATTCTTAGCCTTCCCATATTTCTTTAGCCCTTAGTTTTAGCTTCCTTAGGCCACTTTCCTTTCTTTGTGCCTTTCGAATTGCTAGGCACTGGCTCATCTTTAGAGCCCATTAACTCGCCATTATATCAATGCCAGCCTGCCTTGTCTTAGGACTCTGCAGTCCTTGCTGTCTCTTAATAATTCAGACAATATCGGGAGAGGACTTATATCATTATATTCTCATTATCCTTTAGTATTTTGTAGTACCCTGTTAAGCACAAGGAGCATCTGTTTGCATATCATGCTTCTGTTCTCTTAACCTTGTTTTACTCTCTCTCTCTGGGATAAGGTCCGTCCTGTGCCTCGCCTCGACTGCTTCTACTGTTGGAAATTGTGCCCTAGGGGCCAATCATTATGTTTTGAACATTGTTAATTTATGAGTTTATTAATTACGTTATCATATTATTTGCATGTTTACTGTGATAACTATCCTTGGATAACTCATGGTTTATCCTAAATGTCCCTGGTCGGTCATCTATGTGGGAGCAAAGATGAAATAAGACCAGTATGACTTTAAAGATATATGGAGATATAAATTAAAGTCATAGGCACATGTAAGAGTACAAGGTGTTGGACCGACCCGCTATGAGAGAGCTGCATGGGTTAAGTCATAAGCTTCTCTCATATACAAACCATGTCACTGTGCCCTTTGACCTGAGATCATCATGGATTCATACATGAGAAACGCTTAGCTTTGACCTAGTCAAAAGTCACTTTTGACCAAGTGATCATAAAGACTATGTTCAGGCTTAGTGGTTTTTCATGCGTAGGAATGTGAATGGTCAAGATGGAATTTGTCCCTCACATTCGTAGAGAGACATTACTGGGCCCCTCGATGAGTGAGTCTGAGAAATGTATGGCCATACTATAATGGAAAGGTAGTTCCATTTCTATACTCAGACTACTCAGGGATCGAGAAAGTAACGGTCATGGATAGGAGGATGACGTTCTCCATGCCTCATCCATGACCAAAATGTCGTGAGACAAAAGGGACGTGATATGGTTGTATGAAAGGTTGCATCGTTCAATGATCCTCATATGATTTGGGTAGTCGTGATGTCTTGCTAGAGACCGCTTACGACTTGTGGGTCATTATAGTTAATGGCCCACTGCCAACTTCATATGGGCCTACAGGGTCGCACACAAAATAGCCCGACACGAGTTATGATGTCCAGATTCATTGAATCTAAGATATGTCCAGATTCAATGAATAATATAGGGTGGACGTGTGTATATATATATATATAAATTCGTATATATATATATATAAATATAAAAGATATTAATTGTTAGATTTAATTTATAAGGATAAATTAAATATATACAAATTAATTCCGTCATCTCTTTATTAAATAAATAGGAGAATTAAATCTGTGAGACGGATTTAATTTAAACCATATTTATTTAATTGTTCTCTTATCTGATTAGGCAATATTTTGATATTGTATTAATTTCGGAATTAATTTAGAGTTAATTTCGAAATTAAATATTATTAATTAAACCTATATAGCATCCTATATATTGGTATGAGGAGCTAGGGTTTAACTAAGAGAGAACCAACACCTAAGAGACGGCCAAAGAGAGGAGAGAGGATGGATTCCTAAAACCCTAGACGGACATAGGCGCTAGCACGCCGTTCGAGGTTGAGGGCTACTCGTGTGGATACCGGTAGAGGAAGCCGACCGGAGTTGTCGACTTCGAACGACAAAGGAGGCACCAGAAGCATCCTGAACGGCCGAATCATCAAGTCACCAGGGAATCGAACGCCTAAAGGTAATGCTTCTTACTACCTGACTTAAACGCGATCGGTAGATCCGGGAAAGGGAATGAAAGTTTTAAAATTTCGAGTTGTTTCCGCTGCGCGTCGCCTTTCAATCCCCTCCATCTACTATTCCTGTGGGAGGACAGATTACTTTGACTGGAGTATCGTCAACTCAACCACTTACTTTCCCTTTCATTCCTTCAGAGAATAGCTTACTCTTACTAGAGCAGTGTTGCTTTGATCCAGAGAACCACTTCCCAATCTTAGAGAGGTACTTCATGGTCAAGACTTTCCTCATATGCAATCTCTGTCAGGGTACATTCCTTGAATACCATATCCCTATCAAAAGGAGCCTCTCTACTAGATTACTCAATCTTATAGGTAGTGGCGTCTATCTATAGGAATCTCATTCCTTAGGTTCCTAAATGGCCTAAGTTATATGGTTGCACGCTCTTAGATACCTTAGGGACATAAAAGAATACTGTTTAGTCCCTCACATTATCATGTATCTAAGCATCATCAAGCTCTAGGTATCACCAGGAACTTGCTTATCTCTCTCTGTTTATTAGTTCCCAATGCAACTATCCACTGTCATGTTCTTATTCATTTGCTTTCATCTCTATCCTTAAAAGGGATCTTACCTGACTTTACTCTTTCTAACTTTCTTTACCTCTTGACCAATTTTTCTTATGGTCAGGTATTGATCACCATATCCTCATCACATCACACAGTGAATGTTTAATCACTTTACTGTGTGGTATCTAGATTAGGCACCTAGGTCATCATTGACCCTTCATTCATTATCATCTAATCTTGATCCCTCTTGGTTCACTATCCCTTAGGGATTTCTATCTCTATTCATGGATTTGAATGAACCTCAAGCATATTATCTTGTTATCTTGCCTCTATCGAGGTCACATCGATTACTTAAGGTATAGGTTGACATTCGGTTCCCTTACTAGGGTATTAACTTATACCTCTCACTGGCTTATTGTACCTTTAACCATTCATTTCTATGGTCATATACTAATTATAAAGTGATCATATTACACAGCAGGCATTGACCATTAAAACATCTCTGTTGTATGGCATTCCAGTCACGTACCTTTAACCAATCACCCGAGGCTTAGGTTGTCACCCTGTTTCCCTATTAGGGTCTGGACTCTTATCCCTTACTGGCTTCCTATACTCTTAGCCATTACCCTCTAGAGATGTCTTTCAACTTTGACTCATTCCTTGGTCAAGCTCTCTCAACTCAACCATTCCTCTCCTGAGGGGAGTCTCTTAGCAGTGACTACCTATCTCTCAGGTTACTCTTTGTCATTCCTTACTTCTCTTCTATGTCTATTTCCCTTGAAGAAATACCTCAATATCTTAACCTCAGTTGGACCAATCCTAATAACCCGTTAATTTTCTAATTTAGATTTTCTCTCATACCGGGCTTTGCTTAAGCCAATACTCTGCTTATACCTTAGTCCAGAACCTCTACTAGGGCTTCTGTTCTGTCTCAACACTTGCCAGAACCTTTGTTCTATTTACATACTCGCTAGAACCTCTGCTCTGATACCAAAATAAAACGTCCTACCTTTAACCTCTCAGAGTACGCATTCATAAGTGTCATAGTTCAAGTAGATCACGACACAAGCCCGTGAATTTAAAATTTCAACATAATTACTTGGGTTACTATTTATTGTTTAACTTCCAGATTACAGGTCCAACTTCAAAAATTCATAACTAATTCCATAAAAATTGTATTGGGGTTTTCTAAAATTCTACAGAAAGCTATTTCAATGCTCTTTAAGGAAAAAAATATCCAATTATCTTTGCCTAATTCATACAGTTTAATCAATAAATATTACTGTTCATTTCATAAAATATGGAACTTCCAGATTCTGTGCCTCAATTTTTAGAAATTCATATCTCCTTGTGTATACATCCAATTGAGGTGATCCACCTCTCATTGCTTGGGATGTGTACTATGAGTCTGTCAAATCTCGTGACTTAACTCATTCGTTTGATAGGTTAAACTGGAGCTACAAACTCACTGCTCCAGGACCTACGTTTTATCTCTTAACATCTCTTTACTTTAATTCTTTTTATTTTTTTGGCATACATAACATGGGCTTACTCTTTCCCATTCATGCTCATACACTTTCATTCATGCCATAAATATTATAATTAATTACATAGCATCATAGGCATCCATAACATAAATTACATAACAGGAGAATTACACATTGAATAATAATATCATTCATTAACATGAACAATTCTCCACTTTCTTCTCCTTGCTTCCCATGCCATTATTGCCCATTGATGATTGACCTAAATGGTTGGTTAGGGAGGGGGTGAGATTCGGGGGAATCTTAGTAGCAAACAAGTTTGCCGCGACGAAAGGTCACAGGGAGCTAAACAGACTTTTGGATGATGCAAATCCAGAGCGAAAATGATAAAGGTATAGAAAATCAGTATCTTTGTTTGTATTTCTAAAAAGTTTATGCTATGCAAAATAAAAACCTCTACTATGAACAAATATGCACCTAAACTACCTAAAATGCAATATAAAAAGGCTCAAAACCTCAGTTGATAGATAAATGACACAAGCTAACCTAAAGAACAAATTTCTTGGCTCCCCGGTAACGGCACCATTTGATTTTCAGAACCTATTCTAGACCTTGGAGGTTAAATCAAAACTTTTATCTAAGGATTGCATTATAGGGTGCAACCTCGAGTCATCTCACTTAAACAGAGCCTTAGCGAAATGGACCTAAGTTAGGTTAAATGTCATGCAATGCAAACTTGAATATAAACAGGGGGGCTTTGGTTTTTCGAAATCATTAAGTAAATTGAATAAATGATAAACAAAATATTTTTAGATTTTAGGGAAATAGGTCATGAATGTAGGTGGACAACAACCAAATGATGATGAAGTTCCTCTTGAAAGTGTGCTCAGGCTGTCAAAATCAATTGATATGGGAGTAGAAATCACTAATTCAAAATGATAAACCTTAAAGTACTCTTTAAGTCTAGAATCTTAATAAATGAACTCCATTCCTTAAGATTCTGTTAAGTGCTCTTAGTGTGTGTAGAAAGATTGATTAATGCAACAGGTCAAATGCAATCAAAATCACTCAATATCAAAACACAACTGTGTCAAGGTAGAGAGAATCAAAAGATTACAACTGACATTTATGAAACTTCATATATTTAAGCTCAATGTTCTACAAAAACCAATCCACTACACAAATGAAAATCCAAGCTGATTACAGCTATAATCAAGTAGTTCAACTACAAAATACAAATCTTAAACCTAGAAACTCATAAATTCATAGCTAAACTAGAATTAAACTACTCCCTTTCTTAGGTCATTGAACTTCAGCCATTGCTACATCTTCAAGAGGAAAGGAAATGCCTGGCCACTCATAGAAGTCTGAAGCATCTCAACTAGGAATGAATCTGAGCTCCCCATGGTGGAGGTTTGACAGTGAAAATGGAAGAAATTAGGGTTAGATGAGAGAAAGATGAGAGAGAACAGAGATGGGGGCTATGGTAGCAATGAATGATGTCACTTACACGAAAATAGGGTTTCTCAACCGGTAATGGGGTGTACTGGGTCAGTTTATGAGAGTAGGTAGGTCAAATTTCTGAAAATGATTTGGGTTTGGGTTACTAATTTGAGGGGTTCAAGGTGGCAAAGGTATGGGTTTGCCATGGTAAACCTTGGCTGAGAGGACTTTTGCTGATGTGGTGTTTTTGCTACAGCGAAGACAGAAGCTGGCCGCAGCGAAACCTGGTAGAGGCGTCAATTCGTCTTGTGTGTTGGATTTCCTTGATCTTCACTCTTGGCTCTTCTTCTTGAGTGTCCTGAAATAACAAGAAATGGTTTGAGGTATCGATTGTCCCAGAAATCAATTGAATGCAATTAATGAATGAATACGACAATTTTACCCTCAAATAACACTAACTTAGAACAAAGACCCTCAATCTCAATTAAGCACAAATATCATTAAAATGAGCCAAAAAGTGTGACAAAAATATAGAAAATGTCATCAAATAGTATAAACAATTTGAGCTCAATCAATGCTTCTCTAAGATGGCACCATATATGTACTTAATTAAGATGAGAAAATGATGCCAGAACATGTCCTAATGGTACCGGGTCAGTCAGGACTCAAAAAAAGTACCCGATACGGTGCAGAATGGCAAAATAGGTAGAGGAATGCCTAAAGGCTATATTTTACATGAATTTTATATTAATTTCCTCCCTATTTTAATGCCAAAATGATGAAGGAATATGGAAGAGACAAGTGTACGGTTATATGGGAAAAGAAGGTATTACTTGTACGGTCGAATGCAAGACACGTTTGCAGTTAGATTAAAGACATATGGCTTGATGATGTAAACATGATGTCATCAAAATGAGGTAAGCATGATGATATACCTTGTCGCTAGGTAATCAAAGTTTTACTAGGGAAAATGCAGCAAGTGAGGCACTACCTAGGTCATTCTTCACAAGGAGCCTTAAGTTGTATTTCAATTCTTAACAATTCACTATTAATTATCAAATTACCAAGATGAGAGCTTCAGAAAAAGAGAAATCAAAACAAGAAACAAATCTAATGAAAGGTAAATTGCAAATGAGATTCAGATGAGAGATAGTAGTTCCCCTAGCAATTTATCCAACCTTCCTTGTTCAATCTTATAATTTGGAGTCTCTTAGTGTCAATTAAATGGATAGATTCAGCTACTGCTCAAATCTCTCTTAACATAGATCAGAAACAACTATCTTACTAGATTCATTATTTTGATCTATGAGAAGGAAAATCAATTGACAAGAACACTTGAGAAGCAAGTTGCAATTCTCTAAGAATGACCACAACTGTGAATCATCAATATATTCAACCAAAATTCAGATTTACAGAACAACAGTCCAAGTAAAACGAATTAGATTTACAAATCAACAGAGAATCCTCTATTCAACTGAACTAAAGGACACAACTCACATCTGAATGTTCAATCAGATCTAAATTCCAAGAAACATAAATCTAATCACTCAATCTTCATTCTAATCACAATTGTTCAACTGAAACAAATGACTCTTAGAATAGAAGGTAGAAAATAGATCTGAAATGACTCCCTGTTTAGCTCCATGAACTCAGGTCAGCTTCATTGCTAGAAGAACTTGGAAATTCAGCTACTCATACTCTGGATTAGGGTAGAAACAGCAAGAATTGATGAAAGATCCATGGTTGATCGGTGGAAATTGATGGAATTGGACGAAAATGGAAGAGAGAAATGAGAGAGGGCGGAGAGAGCAAGAAAATCGCGTTGGAGGGAGAGTGAGCAACTGAAATCTGATCCTCCTGTTGAAGCGCGCGACTTCAGCTTTTAAATCTGGAAATTTCGGTCATCCGCCGCGGCTCCTCCGTCAATCCGCCGCGGCTCCTGTCCTGTACGGCGTCGTTTTGATTAATGATCCTGAGCTTCATGAAAACCTCCGTCCGCCGTGGCGCCTTAGTCCATCCGCCGCGGCGCTTTTCACCGAGAGTACCTTGGAAATCCGCCGTGGCGCCTCCGTCAATCCGCCGCGGCGCCTCAGACAGAATGGCGAAAATGCTACTGAAACTTCCTGAAATTCATGCCAAAGCAGGGATCAAAAGTACACACAAATAAAATCATATAAAAACATGTAAAAACACTTGCAAAACCTCATAATTCTTCTCACCAACTCTTATACACAATGGAACCTAATTATGCCCAAAGTATGTAAATATAGATCGCAAAAGTATGTGTTTAGGGCTAGAAATGTATGTAAATAATGAGACTTATCAACTCCCCCACACTTAGCTTTTGCACTCCTGGGCAATTCAAGTCTAAACATATTGTGAAAGAGAAGGATGCAAGAAAGGAATAAGCAAGTTCAAAAGTTCAGGTTACAACTGCAACCAACAATGATTCTTCAACCAACATCCATCCATGGAACATTCTAATGCAAAGAAACCAAGCAATGATATGTAATTTAATCCAAGTGAATAAGATATAGAAGACCACACAAGGGAATTAGTGTATCGCTCAACTAACAAGTATCAAAGGTTCTTTCACTCAATTCACTTATTCAAATGCTCTACCATATGCTTGTAATAGCTCTACCACTCCACCACCTAATACATAAGTACTCAAGAATCAAGAGGACTTTTGTGGCTTGTAATGTAAGGGTGAGGAAGAAATGCACAAGAATGCATAGAAGGATAGAGATAATATGTGAATCAATGTGTAGAATTCAATAGCATTAGTAATATTCAATTGAGGATTTGACTTCTTGATCTTGAAGTCTAAAGCTATAAAGGTGCTTTTATTCCCACTTTCTTTTCTTTTCTTGCCTTTTTATTTCTTTTCAACTTTTCTATTCTCTTTCTCTTTTTGTTTTTTTTTTTTTTTTTTTTTTCTTTCTTTTAAGTTCAAGTATGCATCTCCTCATATCAATCCATCAATTGAATCCATCAAAATGCTAGTGAATTCTAAAAGGAATTAATGAAATGAAATATGCATCCTTGTAGGAAAGAGGTTTTATAAATGAGAGTGAAATGAATGGAAAAATTCAGCTAAAAAGGCTCAAATGGGTAACAAGGGATAAATCATGCAGGGGTTGGCCATTTGGTCTAAGTAGCTAAATTGAATGAATGCCTCAATCATGTTCAAGAATACTAATGTTACATGTGGTCTTGATTAAGAACTAAGACAAGTTCTAGAGAGTATAAGAACTAAGTGAATGCACACACCAGAAATGAATATAAAGGCTCAAAGAATCCTTCCAACTAGGCTTGTCTTCCATATTCATTCACCTCAGGTAAAGAACACATCATGCTTAATCTCTATGCATTAGAAAATTTCACTTCAAGATATTAATTTCTAAATCAAATCAGTCACAAATGTAACATTAGAAATCCTGAAGCAAGCTTAAACCTTCAAAAAGTTTTTGAAAACTGAGGTTCTTCTACAAAAGACACAGAACACACAAAACACAACATTCACTCCCCCACACTTGATCCTTGCATTGCCCTCAATGCAAATTTGAACAAAAGATAGCAAGGAAAAATTGGTAAGGGAAGGAATGGAAAGAAACAACAGAACACTTCAAAACAAACTAAAAACAACCTACACTTGCTACTAGTTATGCCCTCCCCCACACTTGCTCAAAAATGGAGTTCAAGAATGATAATAATCAAATAAACACAGACTAAAGTGTGTAAGGAAGGGGACAACCTGAAATTATGGTGGATCAAAATTCTCCTTGTAGATTTTGAGCAGGTGACCATTGACCTTGAAAGTCTTACTGCTCTTCTCATCTAGCAGCTCTATCATGCCAAATTTGTGAACTTTAGTGACCAAGTATGGTCCTTCCCATCTAGTGCTCAACTTCCCAGGTTTAAATGTGAATCGTGCTTTATACAGCAACACTTTATCTCCAACCTTGAAAGTCTTCCTTAGGATTTGCTTGTCATGAATCATCTTTGTCTTCTCCTTATAGAACCTGGAATTTTCATATGCTTCGAGTCTCAACTCTTCAAGTTCCTGCAATTGCAATAATCTTTCCATACCAGCAGAATCAAAATCAAGGTTACATGCTTTTACAGCCCAAAGAGACTTATGTTCAATCTCAACCGGTAGGTGACACATCTTACCATAAACCAATCTGTAAGGAGACATGCCTATTGGGGTTTTAAATGCAGTTCTATATGCCCACAAAGCATCATCTAATCTGGCACTCCAATCCTTCCTAGATGGTTTAACTATTCGTTCCAACACCTTCTTGATTTCTCTATTTGCATTTTCAGCTTGCCCATTACTTTGGGGATGATAAGGTGTGGATGTCTTATGTGTCACACCATACTTGGTGAATAACCCTTGTAGCAATTTATTACAAAAATGAGTGCCATTATCACTAACTACTGCTCTAGGAATGCCAAATCTAGAAAAGATGTTATTTTTAGAAATTTTAAAACAGTAGCAGCATCATTCTTTTTGGTTGCTATGGCCTCTACCCATCTTGAAAGGTAATCAACTGCAAGAAGAATGTATGTAAAACCCATAGAAGGAAGAAAGGGGCCCATAAAATCAATACCCCATACTTCAAACACCTCACAGAAAAGCATTGGGTGTTGGGGTAATTCATGTTTCTTAGTTAGGCCACCAAATCTTTGACAAATGTCACAATTCTTGCAATACTCATAAGAGTCTTTAAAGAGTGATGGCCAATACAAACCAGCTTCCAATATTTTTCTTGCAGTCTTGTTAGCACTAAAATGACCTCCACAAGTTTGAGAGTGGCAAGCATGCAGGATGTCTTGAAATTCTTCATTTGGTACACATCTCCGAATGATTTGGTCGCTGCATACCTTCCAAAGGATTGGAGGATCCCAAATGTAGTGCTTAGACTCACTCTTAATCTTCTGCATCTGAAAATGAGACAAAGAGGGGGGAATTAGACCAGCAACTAAAAAGTTGACAATATGGCAATACCAAGGTTCCAAGAGAGACAAGGCAGAAACAGAACAATCCTTAAACTCATCACAAACAGAATCTGAACCGATTACTCCCCTTGTAGTTTCTGGTAAGCGACTTAGATGGTCAGCCACCACATTTTCTGCTCCAGGTTTGTCTTTGATGTCAATGTCAAACTCTTGGATCAACAACATCCACCTTAAGAGCCTCGGTTTGGATTGTGGCTTGCTGAAAAGATACTTGACAGCAGAATGATCAGTGAAAACAGTAACCTTAGAGTTAATTAGGTAAGGCCTAAACTTGTCTAATGCAAAAACAATAGAAAAGAGCTCCTTTTCAGTAGTTGTGTAATTAGTTTGAGCCTTATCTAGAGTCTTTGAAGCATAAGCAATAACCTTGGAAACCTTACCATCCTTTTGTCCCAAAACTGCACCCACTGCATTATTAGAGGCATCACAACACAATTCAAATGGTAAATTCCAATTAGGGCAAGTCAAAATAGGTGGAGAAGTCAATCTGGATTTAATCTCATCAAAAGACATCTTACACTCATCAGTGAAATCAAAGGAAGCATCTTTTTGCAGCAATTTAGACATTGGAAAAGTCACTTTACTAAAATCTTTTATGAATCTTCTATAAAATCCAGCATGGCCTAGGAAAGATCTAAGCTCCTTAAGATTTGTTGGATAGGGTAGAGAGGAAATTACTTCAACCTTTGCTTTGTCTACCTCTATTCCCTTTTCAGAAATTAGGTGACCTAGAACTATTCCTTGTTGAACCATAAAGTGACATTTTTCAAAATTCAGAATAAGATCCTTTTCAACACATTTAGATAGAGCTTTTTCCAAGTTCACTAAGCATTCATCAAAATTATTTCCATAGATGGTAAAGTCATCCATAAACACCTCAATTCCATTCTCTAGCAAATCACTAAATATGGATAGCATACACCTTTGGAATGTGCCCGGTGCATTGCAAAGTCCAAATGGCATTCTTCTATATGCAAATGTGCCAAAGGGACAAGTGAATGTAGTCTTCTCTTGATCTTGAGGTGCAATGGGAACCTGAAAATAGCCACTGAAACCATCAAGGAAACAATAGTGAGATTTACAAGCTAATCTTTCAAGCATTTGATCTATAAAGGGTAGAGGAAAATGATCTTTTCTTGTAGAATCATTAAGTTTCCTATAATCAATGCAAACACGCCAAGAATTCTGGATTCTAGTGGGGATTAATTCATTTTTTTCATTCCTAACCACAGTGATCCCACTTTTCTTAGGAACAACCTGAACTGGACTTACCCACTCACTATCTGAAATAGGGTATATGATACCAGCACTAAGCAGCTTTGTTACTTCCTTTTTAACAACATCAAGTATGAGTGGGTTAAGTCTTCTTTGAGGTTGCCTTATGGGCTTTGCATTTTCATTTAACAATATTCTATGAGTGCAAATTGAAGCATTAATACCAGGAATATCTGCTAAAGACCACCCAATTGCACTTTTATACCTTTTCAAAACAGCAAGTAATTGAGATTCCTCAATATCAGTTAAAGAGTTAGAGATTATCACCGGGAGTCTTTCATTTTCAGCTAAAAATGCATATTTCAGTGTTGATGGTAAGGGTTTAAGCTCCAATTCAGGAGGTTGAACTACTGAGGGTATCAGTTTCTTGAGCTCCAAGGTAGTGCAATTATTTCCAGATTGCTTCAAGGCTTCAATACCAAAAATTTCAGTTGTACATTCATCCTCATGTGAGTAACTCTCCTTAGTTGGTCCCTGCAACAATGCATTTAAAACATTTGTAAATCCATGTGAAAACTCAAAGTTAGATGCAGAATAATCTTGGGGAATTCCAATTTCAGAAGTAAAATTAGATTGCAAAAGTGCACTCCCTATGCTACATATTTCAGCAAATTTGGTTGGTGTCATGCTTAATCTCCTAGGGTTGGGAGTAGCTGCACTTCGCATGATTTCCAAGAGGTGTTCCAGTTCTGCATGGTTAAAGAAATTAAGATCAAGTGACTTGTAAACAGGATTGGAATACAAAATGTGATAAGAATTTAAAGGCAAATCCTGTTGTTCAGAAGGTTCAGCTGCATGCTCCTTGAATGGAGGTTCATCCATGAGACTTGGGCTGGCCTTGCAATCATGAGTCTTGTGCCCTTCACCTTCCCCTTCTTGTATAGGAGTTGATTATTCTCTTGTGCTGTTGAGAAATCTACAAGCAATCTTTTTGCAAGTTGTTCATCACTTGACAGAGTGGAATTAGCATCAATGGAAGACTTAATGGATGAAACTGAAGACAATTCACTCCAAGTGGAAAGCCAGCCATCAATTTTAGAATCAATGCTAGGCACATCATCAAGGTGTGAAGAAAAAGAAGATGAAGGAGAATATATGGAGGAGAAAGAGACGAAGGAATCTTCAGTATCATCATTGTTATCATGCTCAAAAATAGATTCACACTCATTTTCAAGTGACACATCAATCATATTAAGCCCTAACAGAGAATAATCCTCATGTGGATGTTTCATCATCTCATACATGTTAAATTGAATTTCTTGTCCACCAAATTCCATTTTTATAATCCCATCCTTCATGCAAATCATGGTGTTGGCAGTTCTTAGAAATGGTCTGCCCAAAATCAATGTGCTTTCACTTATGGCCTCATTAGTCATATCTAACACATAAAAATCAGCAGGAAATACAAGGTCTTTTACTTGAACCAAAATGTCTTCTAAGATTCCCTTGGGATTCCTAATAGACTTATCAGCTAGTTGCACTAAGACACTTGTAGGTTTCATGATTTCAACTCCTAAAGCATAATAAACAGAACTTGGCATCACATTGATAGCAGCACCCAAATCTAGTAAAGCTTTAGAAATATGAAACTTACCAATTTGACAAGGAATGGAGAAAGCTCCTGGATCTTGGCATTTCACAGGTAATTGAGCTTTAAAAAGGGCTGAAACATTAGGGCCAACTTGCACCAATTCATTAGTTTTAAACTTTCTTTTATTAGTGCAAATGTCTTTTAAGAATTTTGCATATTCAGGCACTTTCTTCAACAAATCCAGCAGAGGAATGTTAATTTCTACTTTACTAAAGAAATCTAAAACTTCTTTATTTTGCTTTTCTTTTGCAACCTTCTGCCCAAACATAAAAGCTTTAGGAAAAGGTAGATCTTTCAAGCTTACCTCCTTACCTTGACTTCCCGGTTTATTGCTCTTGTGAGGATCTTCAACTTTCTCTTGCTCAATCTTCCATTGTCCTGGTTAGGATCTGCAATTCTTGAAGAAGATTGCCTCAAGTCCTCTCTCAATGGTGTTTCATGGACGCCTTTATCATCCATAGTTGAAGGGCCGGCTTCAGTTGTGCAACCTTCAGTAGTTGCACTTCTACATCCGGTTTCTTTTCTTGCTTGCAGAAGTTGCTTCTCTCTTAAGCTTTCAGATTCCACACTTGGTGGTTTCTTTTCATGAGTAGAATTCCCTTTAGTGTAATGATCTTCATCCAAGTCAGATTCTTCATCATTCTCATTGAATGTCACCTTTCTTCCACTTCTCAAACTTATGGCATTCAATGACTTGGGATTAATCACAGTATTGGAAGGCAAAGCTCCACTTGTTTTTGCTTGAAGACTGCTGAAATTATCTGAAATTTGGGTAACAAAGTTAGCCAAGTTTGCTGTCTTAGTTTCCCATTGTTCAACCCTATTCTCTATAGCAGCCATTCTTGCATCAGATGCAGTGGTATGCTTATCAATTCTGTCCATTTGAGATGCCATAGCACTGAGATTAGCATTCATACTGTTCATGCTTTTCAACAAGAGAGACATGTCATCATTCCTTGAATTCCCAACTTCTTGAGTAGTTTGGGAAGGAACCATAACTTGTTCTGAATGTTGACGTTGCTGGAACCTATTCTGCATGAATCTCTCCTTGTTGTTCTCTCCTCCTCCCCATCTAAAATTGGGATGATCCTTCCATCCTTCGTTATAAGTGTTGGAGAAAGGGTTCCTTTGCTGATATTGACCGGCTCTTTGTTGATACATGGCTGACACTTCTTCAAATTGAGAAGGGCAAGATTCAGTACAATGCATCATAGAACCACAGGAGTCACAAGAGGGAGCTACCAAGGCTTGAGATGTTCCCATAGCACCACATTGTTTAGTTGACAAGAGTTGCTCCATCCTAGTCATTCTCTTGTCCATCCTTTCTGATAAGGCAGCAAATTGAGAGTCTAAGTTAGTAGGATTTGACCTTAAAATTTCATTGACAGATTGGTTATCCCTTGTGCTGAATTGCTGATTGTTGTTGGCCATCTTCTCCAATAATTCCCAAGCATTGTGAGGAGTCAAATCAAATAGTGAACCATGGGCTGCAGCATCTATTGTGTTCTTGTGATGAGATAGCAAGCCCTCATAGAAATATTGAACTAGATTAGACTTGCTGATTTGATGATTTGGACATTTAGAAAGCATAGCTAGAAATCTTGTCCAATACTCATACAAGGTCTCTCTACTATCTTGTTGAACTCCATAGATAGCCTTCCTCAATTTAGATGTCCTTGATGCAGGAAAGTACTTCTCTAAAAAGGCCTTCTTAAGTTGCTCCCATGTAAGTGTTGTGAAGTGCTGAGGTAGACTTTGCAACCATTCTTTGGCATTTCCTTCTAATGTGAAGTGGAAAGCTCTCCTTAGCACATCTTCCAATTGAGCACCATGGGGCTTCATAGAGGAACAAACCGCATGCATATTCTGAAGGTGTCTATATGGATCATCCCCTGCAAGACCAAGGAATCTTGGTAAGGCATTAATCAAGTACCTTTAAGTTCAAAATCAGCTTCAAAGTTATAAAAACCACATGGATCACAGTTCACACTTGAGTTATTAATTTCTCTAATGCTCCTATTCTCCTCATCTCTATTCAATTGAATATTAGCATTATGGAGAACATTTTCAGCTTGCCTTTCATTTTGAGGTCTATTTGTAGCATCACCTCTCTCAGTTTGGGCATTGTTATTATTTTGATCCATCACAAAATGATTGTCTATAAACCCTCCTAAAGTAGATTCAGATTCTGAGGAAGAACAAGATTCAACTTGAGGAAGAGAGTCACTCACTATAGGTTGCTTACTAGACTCAGCTATTTGTTTGGTTTTCTTGATTTGCCTAAGAGTTCTATTGATTTCCCAATCAAAAGGTAAAAGACCTTTATCCTGGGACATGCAACTAAAGAACACTAGAATAGACTAATAAAATAAATGTGAAAAAGCAATTAGACAAAAGACAGAAGTCAAAGAGAGAACAAAAAGCTAAGAAGGGATCAGGTGAAATCCGCCGCGGCCTCTGGTGCAATCCGCCGCGGCTCTTTTTGCAGGATTGATTCTGTGAAATCCGCCGCGGCTCCTGATGCTATCCGCCGCGGCGCCTGGTACTGATAAACCAGGTGGACGAATTCTGCAGCAGCTTCTGACACTGTTCACACCTTCACTCCTGCAAATTGAACCCCTTAACACAATGGTATTAGTTTGTCAACAAGAAAAATATCTCAAAAGCATAAAAACAACCAACCATCATTAGGTTAAATGGAAGAACAATTAAAAGGGAAAAGGTTGCTACAGCAAGGATTCAAACAATTCACAGCCTACTCAATTGTGTTAACTCCTTGACAACCTATGGAATGAATTTAAAACACAGCAAAAAGGGAAACTACTTAACAACAAAGCACAAAAGTGAACATGCAGCACAACTCAAAAACACTAAAGCTACTTTTTCTGAAGTTTTGGGTTTTCAAACATGAAAATTTTCTTGGCACACCAGTGAATTGCTCAGAACCTCAACAAGTAAGGCTCCCCGGCAACGGCGCCAATTTGATAAACCTTGTCGCTAGGTAATCAAAGTTTTACTAGGGAAAATGCAGCAAGTGAGGCACTACCTAGGTCATTCTTCACAAGGAGCCTTAAGTTGTATTTCAATTCTTAACAATTCACTATTAATTATCAAATTACCAAGATGAGAGCTTTAGTTCAGAAAAAGAGAAATCAAAACAAGAAACAAATCTAATGAAAGGTAAATTGCAAATGAGATTCAGATGAGAGATAGTAGTTCCCCTAGCAATTTATCCAACCTTCCTTGTTCAATCTTATAATTTGGAGTCTCTTAGTGTCAATTAAATGGATAGATTCAGCTACTGCTCAAATCTCTCTTAACATAGATCAGAAACAACTATCTTACTAGATTCATTATTTTGATCTATGAGAAGGAAAATCAATTGACAAGAACACTTGAGAAGCAAGTTGCAATTCTCTAAGAATGACCACAACTGTGAATCATCAATATATTCAACCAAAATTCAGATTTACAGAACAACAGTCCAAGTAAAACGAATTAGATTTACAAATCAACAGAGAATCCTCTATTCAACTGAACTAAAGGACACAACTCACATCTGAATGTTCAATCAGATCTAAATTCCAAGAAACATAAATCTAATCACTCAATCTTCATTCTAATCACAATTGTTCAACTGAAACAAATGACTCTTAGAATAGAAGGTAGAAAATAGATCTGAAATGACTCCCTGTTTAGCTCCATGAACTCAGGTCAGCTTCATTGCTAGAAGAACTTGGAAATTCAGCTACTCATACTCTGGATTAGGGTAGAAACAGCAAGAATTGATGAAAGATCCATGGTTGATCGGTGGAAATTGATGGAATTGGACGAAAATGGAAGAGAGAAATGAGAGAGGGCGGAGAGAGCAAGAAAATCGCGTTGGAGGGAGAGTGAGCAACTGAAATCTGATCCTCCTGTTGAAGCGCGCGACTTCAGCTTTTAAATCTGGAAATTTCGGTAATCCGCCGCGGCTCCTCCGTCAATCCGCCGCGGCTCCTGTCCTGTACGGCGTCGTTTTGATTAATGATCCTGAGCTTCATGAAAACCTCCGTCCGCCGTGGCGCCTTAGTCCATCCGCCGCGGCGCTTTTCACCGAGAGTACCTTGGAAATCCGCCGTGGCGCCTCCGTCAATCCGCCGCGGCGCCTCAGACAGAATGGCGAAAATGCTACTGAAACTTCCTGAAATTCATGCCAAAGCAGGGATCAAAAGTACACACAAATAAAATCATATAAAAACATGTAAAAACACTTGCAAAACCTCATAATTCTTCTCACCAACTCTTATACACAATGGAACCTAATTATGCCCAAAGTATGTAAATATAGATCGCAAAAGTATGTGTTTAGGGCTAGAAATGTATGTAAATAATGAGACTTATCACATGATGTCATAAGATACATGTCATCACAAGATAAAAAGAGAAAATGAACGGTTCAGATCAAGCCACATATTTTTAAGATCAACAGCCCAGACTCAGTCTTGTTTTCTATAAATACCCCTCCCCACCCCTCCATTTCGTCCAAGCTCCTTGTACCTGTGGGAAAGCTCTTACAAAATGGTTTCTAGAGAGAGAAAGAAGAGGGAGAAAGAAAGGTCAAGTGGTCCCAAACTAGATCGAGCTCTAAAACAAGGTATGTGTGCTGTTTTTAATGTAGTTTTCACTACCCTTGTTGTTTTTTAGGTTGGTTATAGATGTTAATGGTTTTTGGGAGCTTGAAATCCTATGAGGAGGTATTGCATGAAATTGATTAGAATAGGAGAAGATGAAATTGATGTTAGAAGCATGTTTAAAAGCTTGGAAACAACAAGAATCAAGTGGTTATGTGTTGATTTTGCAAGAAATCCAATTTTCCTTTAGTTTGTGATTCTGTTCGGCCTTGACTATTCTGAATGGTTAGGATTAGATTTTGATTGTTTTGAGCTTGAAAATGGATTCTACATACCAAATTATGTGGGAATAGTATGTGAAAATAATTTTAGGAAGGTTGGAATTGAAACTCAAAAGTTAGAGTTCAAGTATGTTCAAGAAAGAATCAAGTAGAGATAAGTTGATGATTTGATTCTAATAATTGTTTTGCATCATGTATTGATGTGTTTAGGACCTTAGAACATCCAAGAGGATGTTTAATGGTGTTGACTAAAAATCCATGGGGTTGGAAAGACAAGGGAATCGAAGGAAAAGCAAGAGGAAAGCTACAAGGTAGTGAACTTACCTATAATGTGTGCTAGATATGTATGCTTGCGTGATGTGGTTGTGTTGTCATGATGCGACTAAGCTATGATGAAATGTTTGTAAGTTTATGTTATGTTTTGGCTTGGCAATATGTTATGAAAGCATGAAATGCTTTAGCTTACTTTCCATGGCATTCATGTGTTAATGTTATAACATGTCATGCATGCTTATGGATAGTGTTTGTGTTATACCTTACTATCAGATCCACTTAAGGTTTAATAAAAACCATTTTAGACCACCAGATGGCCTTGGGCTCAAAAATCCATGAAAAACACTGATTTTCGGATTTTTACTGTTCATCGAGTAAAAATCCAATTTTCTGGTCCAGCTTCAAAAATTCATAACTTAGGGGGTGTTTGGCTTTTTTGCCAAACACCCCCATTTTTTTTAAAACCAAGGTTTTGGGCAAAACCTTGGTTTTGCCTAACAAAACCTTGGTTTCAGATAAGCAGGCGGGGCGCAGCTTCTGAGGAGGGACAATTATTGGCTACGGAGGGAACAAGCACGGGGGGGGGGGGGGACTCATTCAGCACGCGGGGGGGTACTCATCAGCTCAAGGGGTACAATTATTTGGCAAAATAAATCATTTTTTTAAAAACATATTTATTTATTTTATTAATATATATACACGCTAATTTCTTATTATTTATATTATTTATGCCATATTTATTATGCTGCCAAAATATATATTATTAATAAATTTATTACTTCAAATAAACATATATTATGAAATATATATTATATGTAATTATCATTTAAACTTATGTCCTTTTTAGTAATTTCTACATATCAAAAAGCACTTCTGACAATAATTATCCAAACACTCTCACTTTATCAGAATCACTTTTCCAGAAAATCTATTCTTTCAAAATCTATTCTCTCCAGAAGCTATTCTGCAAGCTATGGTTTTGCCTCATCCAAACACCCCCTTAATCTAGAAAAATCAAAATGGAGTGGCCCTACTACAATAAAGACTTTTTACTTCTATTTTGCATGACTTTTTACGTCTGTTTTGCAGGGGATATGAAAAGAAGGGACATAAAAAGTACCCCCTTTTTTACTTCTGTTTTAAACAGACGAGAAAAGTTGTAGTATTCACGTCTGTTTCTCCAAAAACAGACGTGAATTCACGTCTGTTTTTGGAGAAACAGACATGAATTCGAGTCTGTTTCTACTAAAACAGACAGGAATTCGCGTCTGTTTTTGGAGAAACAGAAGTAAAAAATCGATCTTTTACTTCTGTTTTGCTAAACAGACGTGAATGTCCTCTGTTTATTTTTAAAAAAAGATTCAGTTCGTATATACTACTTCCCCTACAGCCACAATAGCCATAATAGCCACTTTCCAGCAAGTTGAAATAGTATGAACCAGTCAATATTTTCAGCCAAGACATATCAACATCATAACTTCATCTATATAGACACATTAATTAACTAACTAGTCAAAAAAGAAGAAAAAATTACAAAAGTCAATATTGATAACCTATTGTCTCTAAACATAAACTTGATCAATCCCTGGACCACAATTCTTGAAGCAGTTGCCGTGCCAAAAGGTCTCAGATGAAGTTAATGTCATCAATAGTATATGAAGAATTCAATTTAAAAATTCAACTATTACAAAACTAAAATTATATTTACTTACCTCATCAAATTTTATAGTACATCCGCTCTCAATAATCTCAAACATATAACGGATAATGTAATATCCGCACTCTGTTGGCCCTTGTTGCTTAGCACACTGCAAATCACAAGGAAATGATAATCCAAATTCATATATAAAATAACTGCCATCAATGACAGAACTTCAATTTAAGGTACTCACACTAAGATATACCCAAGTTGTTGAGCCATTTTTGCCAGAATGCTTCCCATCGGTTATATAATAAGTCTTTAAAGCCCTATAAGCAAATGAAAGCACAAGTTAAATAATTTATATTGAAAACAAAATTATTGATCTACATTAAGGTACTTACGTGTTGAAAACGCCCCTCATCTCACTGCTTGGACGACGACCCAAGGGATCAAACCAGTAGATGACATTATCAATGGGACAAGAAACACATAAACTCCAATGACAACTACATCATAGAGTAAGACTTATACATTACTGGATATCACAATAATTCTTAACAATTTAAGTATGTATAAATAAATATAATTAAGCTACTTGCCCTTCAATAATTAGTGCCAAATAACAAGGTAATTTTGTCTCCAATCGTATTGCCTACATATCTGATTCTCCTATCTAGTGGGTTGTACTTCTTCTGGACACTTGCAGGGCATAAATATCCATACATATTTTTCTTCTCCATTGATGACATGCATTTGTTATGGAAGAAGCTATCATTGAATTGAAATAAGATAATTATTAGTATGTGAAAGTAAGAAATTAGAAATTTAAGTTAGAAATGAAAAAGTAAACTTACATGATTGCTAATTGAACCCATGCTATGTCCAACTCCTTCAAGGATAAGAAATCCCTGATATCTTTGTTGTCAAGTCTAAAGAAATATGATTTTTCTTCACCCACAATCCCTACAGGCATCTTTATGTCGACCTTGTTAATTGTTTTATATTCCTCATATAATTGTGCCAAGCAGGGATATCTATTAACATCTTTCTGGTCCTAATGAAACATCAAATAAACATAATAAGTATCATAAGTATTATGTTAAAAAAAATGCACACAATATAGAATAACATTTTCTTACCATCACAGGTATTATCTCCTCATCAACAAGGTGTCTAGGCCAAAGAATGAAAGTTCCAATTGCCTGACCTAACTTCACAACTTCAGCAGTTGGGAATGGCACATCCGCACCTGTCTCTCCCTCTCGAACAGTCGTAACTGTAACCCTCACTTGGTCCTCTTGAATATGTTGGTGATGGATAGTGCTCCCTTGATTATAGAGGAGAGCATCAGCAACAACACGCATCCTTGGGACCTCTAAACGAAGACAAGGTTGTCCAAAGTCCGGCGTGGGACTACTAGGATCATGCTCTCCCAATGCCCCCGGTGGATTACAACTGTCTTTAGTGCTAGGAAAGACGGGGGAATCCTAAATGAGAGAAATGCAAGTATTAAATTAAATAAAAAAACGTTAGTAAAACTCAACATCAATTTAAGTGAAATTGATTACAAACCTGGGGTGTGCATTGTTGTTGAATTGTCCCAATTTGCATGCTAGAGACCATAGATTTCATCTCATCACGAAGCTCAGCCATAAGCTCTTTTCGAAGTGACTGGCGTAACTGGGCCTCAATCTTGACCTCTAGCTCAGATTGGAGCTCATCACGAACTTGGTCTTGAAGTTTAGCTATCATCTCATCAGTAGGCTGACTTCGTAGAGAAGCTCGTGAAGTTTGTCCAAAATATTGGGTAAGACCAACTGTCCTCCCTTCTCCTCTAACGCGTCCGGGGTGATCAGGCTTCCCAATCGCTGTCGCTAAAATGTCCATCCTTCCACTCGGACTAAATGAACCTTCACTGCTTTGCTCTTTAAGTACCTCCTATAACATTTTAAGTATGATAAAAAATTAATGACAGTATAAATGAAAATTAATGATAAAATATAAGGAATATTACCATAAGTTAAAGTTATTTGAATTATACAACTTACAATTTTTTTAGCAATCTCAACAACTGCTGGATTAATATATGGACCCTTCTTCATCCTTGCTTCCTTCCATTTTCTATGACGTGGAGGAGGAGGTGGGGTCTGAACAACGATACTAGGATCAGATTTTGTAGCTTCCTGCATCGCCTTAAAGTCATTTTGCATGATCCTCTCCTCAAGCATCTTGTAACCTCCACGGGATAAATAGTGCGGATATAAATTTTTAGCTTGCCTTTCTTTATTCATCGCACTTAATTCCTGTAGAAAAGAAAACAAAGTAAATTGAGTAAGTGAAGTCAATTAAATCAAAATTAAATGTTTTATAAGGTAATGTACCTGAAATTTAGGATCATGCTGTGATGCCACAAACCTCCTCCAATCATCTGGATCAAGGAAGGAGTATTTTTCTCACGGATCATCATCTTTCTTAGGCCCTCGCACATACTGGCTCGTGAGTGTGTGCTTAAAATCTTTCCAACGCTGACGAACTTGCTGCAACAAATGCTTTTTCATTTGCTCAGTATGAGGGATGTCATACATTTGCTGCAAAGAAAAATATATATGTTTGAGTTAAAGATCTTAGTTATAACTATATTTACAAAAAAACAAATGAAATAAAATTAGAAAGTGACATACCAAAATATATTCCCAAATCCTATCCTTCGTCTCCTTAAAAATTAACTTCCAATTAGGCCATAGAATATTAACTTTGCTTCGGGCAACGGAGCCTATATAGCTAATGAATCTGTCCTTCTCTTCACCAATTAGATTCATATTGGCATCAAAATCCACATGCTTCTTCTGAATACGACCATGACGTACTGCTAACTTTGGTAGCCTTGTACTACCTCTAACCTTCCTTCCTTCCGGCTGATTGACATCGTTGATGTCATAATCCTCCTCCACATCTCTATCACAACCCTCCTCCATATTGTCATCAAAATCCTCCTCCATGTGCCTGTTGAAAAACCAAAATTAGATAAATAAGTAAATTATAGTGAAATGTATTAATATATAAATAATATCAAGTACATTGCAATGAAATAAATGAAAGAAAATAACACAAAGTATGTTGCAAAATTACATTACTTAATCTGACTTTATGCATTGTCCCATATCCCTTCACAATGATCATCTCTTGCAGCATATTCATCATTATCTACCAATTCTACTTCACTTGGTCTAGGCAAATTTGAAGCAAAAGGTGGTGTCTCATCAAGATTTATGGTAGGATCACTGTCCTTCTGCTTTTTACTTTGAAGGACAATAGACAATTTTTTATTTGCTGGATCAGTAACATAAAATACTTGTTTTGCCTGGCTTGCTAAAATGAAGGGCTCATCTGCATAACCAACCGTGCAAAGATCAACTAATGTAAATCCAAATTGTTGATCTATTTCAATACTATTGTTGTTGACCCATTTACATTTGAAGACAGGAATCTTGAAATTGGTGTAGTTTACCTCCTATATCTCTTCAATAACTCCATAATAAGCCATAGATGCCAATTTGGGGTTTTTATCTTTGAACTTGAAAAATGCATCGCTTCAGCAACCACCATTACCCCACTATTCTGCACAGTACTTTTGTCATCTTGAGCTTTTGTGTAGAAGGAATATCCATTTATGTCGTATCCACTCCAAGTGATAACTTCAAAATAAGGACCCTAAGCTAACCATTTTATTGTATCAAATACATTGGCCTCTCTCAAAACTTTTTCATTGAACCATGTTATAAATGTTTTGTTATGCTCATTAGCTATCTGCATATCACTTTTCTTTGGATACTTTTCTTTTAAACTTTTTTTGTGATCATCTAAATGCGACTGCACTTCTTCCATATTATTCAATATGTATAAGTGCGCTTGTAACACTTCTTCACGACCCATGCTCTTTACCTTCAGCCCCTGATTCCTTTACTTGTACCGTTTTCATGCCGAGATGGTGTCTTAGCTATAGATAGATATGTTTTGCAAAATTCCATAGCCTCTTCCGCTACATACCTTTCAACAATTGATGCTTCAGGTCGATAAGGATTTTTAGAATAATCTTTTAAGACTTTCATGTACCTCTCAAATGGATACATCCATCTTAGAAAAATAGGACCGCAAAGCCTTATCTCCATCACTAAATGAATGATCAAATGCACTATGATATCAAAAAATGCTGGGGGAAAGTGCATTTCTAGTTGAGACAAGATAACATAACCCTCATTTTCCAATTCGTCCAATTTCTCTATGTCAATGACTTTGCTACAAATAGCATTGAAGAAGATACATAATCTAGTTATAGTACTCCTCACATCATCTCTCATTGTGCCTCGAATAGCTACAGGTAATAGTTGTTGCATCAGTACATGATAATCATGAGACTTCATTCCTACTAACTTCAAATCGTGCATTGAGACAAGCCTTTTCACATTAGAAGAATACCCCTGGGGCACCTTGATGTCATGCAAACACCGACCCAAGCTTGTTTTTTCGACTTTAGACAATGTATGGGCTGCAGGTTCCATATAAGCCCGCTTACCATCCTCTCTCAATTGTGGATGTAAGCGCTCTCGTATGCCCATTTCAGCTAGATCAAGTCTTGCATTAATTCCGTCTTTAGTTTTTCCAGGTATGTGCAGAAGAGTACTGATAAGACTATCACACACATTTTTTTCCACATGCATCACATCGATACTGTGTCTTACATCAAGACTGCACCAATATGGAAGATCAAAGAAAATAGACCTCTTCTTCCATATGTTTTTCTCACTTGCAACTTTTTGAGTCTTACCGAAAATGACATTGATTCTTTCAACTCGCTGGTAAACTTCCTCTCCAGTTAATGCCTTCGGAGCCATGCCATGCTTTGGCGAGCCATTAAAAACCTTTTTCAATCTCCGGTATGGGTGGAACCGATCAAGAAACCTCCTGTGACCGAGGTAAACTGTCTTCCTTCCGTGCTTAGGTTGGTGGAAGTATGTGTCTGCTTCACATATAGGGCATGCTTTATGCCCCTTCACACTGTATCGTGATAGATTTCCATATGCAGGAAAGTCATTTATCGTTGTAAAGATCATGGCACGCAACTTAAAGGACTCCTGCTTGTATGCATCAAACACATCCATGTCTTCTTCCCACAACATCTTCAAATCTTCAATTAAAGGTGCCAAGTAGATATCGATATTGTTTCCTGGTTGTTTCAGTCCTGAAATCATCATAGAAAGTATCATGTACTTGCGCTTCATACATAACCAGAGAGGTAGGTTGTAAATCACCAACAGTACTGGCCATGCACTATGTGTGCTATTAAGAGTACCGTAAGGGTTGATTCCATCTGTACAAAGCCCAAGGTGAAGATTTCTTGGTTCAAGACCAAATTCTGGAAACATTTCATCTATTTTCTGCCATTGAGGAGAATCAGCAGGGTGCCGAAGATATCTTCCATATGATATTCTCTCATCAAAATGCCATCTTAACTTCTTCGCTTCTGTTGCATTAGCAAATAAGCACTTAAATCGTGGTATTATCAGAAGATACCATAACACCTTCAAAGGTTGCCCTTTACTTGTCTCATCACCATCATAGTTACCAGCACAATCCATGTTCTTTTTCACCTTGTATCGTGAAGTTTTACATTTTGGGCACTCACGTAGACCAGTATACTCTTTTCTATATAATACACAGTCATTAGGACAAGCATGTATCTTTTCATAGCCCATACCCATCCGAGACAAGATTTTCTTTGCCTCATACACACGATTTGGAAGAACGTTATCAATTGGAAGCATATCACTAATCAATTGAAGCAACTCTGTGAAACTTTTGTCAGTCCACCCATTATTTGCTTTTAAACTGAACAATTTCAATACAGCTGTCAATCGTGTATACTTAGAACACCCAGGGTACAAAGGCATCTCTGCATCACTCTTCAAGTTATCATTTGCATGTGATCACACAAAGAACTCTACCCCTACATCACGAATCATATCGCTCATTCTATCATTTACATCATCCATAACTTCCTCTTCTTCGAGTATTGAACTTGTTCCTACTTCACCATGCCATATCCATCTTGTATATCGAAGATTTATACCATCACAAAGCAGGTGATCTCTAATATCATCAACACTTAGTCGTCTCTCATTTAAACACTTGACACAGGGACAAAAATACATTCCGTTATTGCTAGAAGCATTCTGTTTAGTAAATTCAATAAATCATTCTACTCCGTTCTCATATTCATCACTTGTTCTCAAAGCATTCATCCAACTATGATCCATTCTGTTACTACCTAAGGAATTATAAACAATTTAATTCCATTCAGCACAGTCCCAATAAACATTAACCAAATTCAAAACTAATGATATCAATTGAATCCGATTCATTCCAATTACAACGTAAATCATGCCAATTCCTAAAATTTAAAAAGACATAAAAATTACTTTTACAAGTTGTGGAGATTTTACATATTATATAACAAAAATCCAAACATTATGAAAACAAAGCTTTTCATTGACAACTAATTAATGCATAACAATCTTTTTAATCTTCAAATCCATTATCCAATTAATAAACATCTAATTTTTAAAGCTTCCTCTTGAATGTAATCAACATCTAATTCAAAACATATAGGAAAATTTTCTTTTAGACATTTTGACAAACACTTTTTATATATTAATTTTCAAACAAGTTAGTTAATAATGATTTCAAACTTCAAATCTATTACCCAATCAATGTAAACAAATTTTAACTTATCTAAATGCAATTTTTTCAATAATCATTTAATGTATACCCAATCCTTAATCTAAATTCAATACATATAGGAAACTATCTAATGCAATCCCTCTTAGGCATTTTGACAAACACCTTGTATGCATTATTTTTCTAACAAGATTAACAAGGCTTGAAATCTTTAAAATTTCTACCCAATCAATATATACAAATTTGAAACTATCTAAACACAATTCTTCAGTAAAAATTTAAACAGCAACCTCAGAAACCAATTCAAAACTCCTCAAGCTACTCAAACCCACGTACAACACTCTAAACCCACAATGCAACGGTTGAATAAACTTACCTTCACTGTTTGGGCGTGCCTTCAAATCAACGGCCTACAGAGAGGACGACGACGGTGAGCTGCTGTGCGTGTGAGCTTCACGGCTTCAACAGCGAGCTGCTGCAACACGACTACTGCAGAACACGCGATGCAATAGAGGGAGGGCAACAGCCTTGAAGAGCTGAAATCAGAAGGAGAGACCGAAATACTTTGAGTAGCTCACGGCTACTTCACAGAGAAGAGGAAAATGAGAGGGAGAGACCGAAAATGAAAGTTGCGCGCGAGATAGCTGCGAGCTGGAGGTTCTTCGCGGTACATGCAGATCTGATATGAACTACTGATGCGAGCTGCTGTAGGCAAATTTTTTTTTAAAAATGAAGCCCCTTCATGTCTGTTTACTTGGAAACAGACGTGAATTCACGTCTATTTCTGATAAACAAATGTGAAGTAACGTCTGTTATAAAGAAACAGACATGAATTCACGTCTGTTTTGAATAAACGGACGTGAATTCACGTCTGTTTATGTGTCAACAGATGTTACTTCACGTCTATTTTGTGTCAACGGACGTTACTTCACGTCTGGTTGATGTAAACAGATGTGAATTCACGTCTATTTTGTTTAAAACAGACATTTTGAAAACAGACATAAATGAGGGAGGTAAATAACACATTTTGTTGTAGTGTGGTTCAAAATTCTATAAAAAGCTCTTTGAATGCTATTTCAAGAAAAATAATATTTTGAATCAATTCCATTGGAAAAAGCATCAAGTTTTTGTGAAAGTCACCTCTATCTATTTGGCAAAAATCCTTTTTCCAGATTCTGAACCTTAACTTTGAAAAATCATTAAAAATCGTGTAGTTGGTCATTTTTAATGTATTTATACATTGATATTTATACATAACCAAATATATAAATATTTCCTCATGGCTCATCACCATATTAATCCTTAGATTTCCAGCCTCCCTTTTGATGATTTAGTCCCTAAAATATTAGGTTACATATAGGGGATGACATTTCAATGAAATCCCAGTAGCAAGATCAATCAACCAAAACATTAATATGCATCAATTACAAGCATTCCAACCTTTTGCTATTAATAGGGAACTACTTTACCTCATACATGTAGCACTCTAACATGCAATAGCCAAGGCACATAAAGCAAGGAGTATAGCTACACAATCATCATCATCATTATCATTTAGTTCAACCACATAATAGCACATGAAATTGGATAGCAATCAATCCAACACTCAACATTAAGGTCAATTAAATCTTACTACCTTGATCCAATGCTCTTTGATTTTCTTGTTCTTCTCTCTTGCTTCCACAAATGCCAAATCCTAACATGGCAATCCACAAAAAGGACAGCAAGAATCATTAACCATTCCTTATAAAAATCAATAACATAATTCAAGGACAACCTTTGTCTCTTAAAGCTTTCCCCTTTGTTCTTTAAATTTTAGAGTTTGTTTCCTTAAACCCTAAAAATTCCCTCTTGACTCATTCCTACATAATTTTTCATGTAGATTCCAAATATCTATTTAGATTTAACAAAAGAAAATTCCTCCTTTTAGTTTCAGCTTGGCCGAACCACTATGGTTCATTTTCCAAAAATTATAACTTTAATTTTATGGCTTCCAACACTTGTTCTTTAGGTTTACCCTACACCATTTTTCATTTTGAACATAATGGAAGCCTCAAAACTTTGAAAAACATATCCTAGGGTTCAGCTTTGGTCTTGGCTGAACCATACTTCTTGGAGTTCAACCATGAAAAACTTTTCAAAACAATACTAAACCACTTGAAACCATCTTAAATCAGTGTTCTAACTATGTTTAACAACAAAACCTCCTTCCCTACACTATACCCATTTTGGCCAGCAACAAGAAGGGACAAGAAATGATTTTTCCAACCATACAAATCAATGAAACAAGGCAAGGAACATCTTAGAACAACTTACCAAGCTTGGATCTTAGTTGGAAGATCAAATATGCTTGCTTTTGCTTGATCCCTTCACAAAATCACTCTTGCTCTCTCTCTTTTCCCTCTAGGATGAAATGAGGTATGATTATGGGGGAGGAAAAGCTCAATTAAGGCACCAAAATATCCCAACCACAATCATAAATGAGTTGCCAAGTGTCAGCCTCCTACTTGGTCTTGAAATTTCTTTCCTAATTAAGTAAATCATAATGTAATTAAATTTCAAAGTCAAGATCCTCTCCATTGGTGGCTTGACACTTGGAAAGCTTTAATTACCATCCATTATAGGCTTGACAAGTGGCAACTTGTGGGCCAAGTAAACTGCAAGACTCTAGTCTTCACTTTATCGGTGCACTTTTACTCCGAGTTCAACTTCTTTTCTATAATTACAGTATTCTGGCCTCTGTAATTATTTTCTATTAGATTCATAAATTATTCTCCTCATTTTTATATTTCCAAATTGCCCTCTTTGTCTCAAATTTAATTCCCAATAATTAAATAAAAAGGAAAACTAATTTCCTTCTCTTTAGTGATTTTTCCACTTTTCAAAGAAATTGGTAAAAATCTTGGATACTTGAGGGTCTTCTTTTAATTCTATAATCTCTTATAATTCCTTGGGATATCATAGGAATTTTCTTGGGATTTTATCCTCCTTAAAATATATTTATTTGGAATTTTCCGAATAAAAAGCCTTAAACTAGCTTAAATCGCCCTTAAATTCCTTTGTAATTTTCTCTAAGGGCAATTTGGTCATAAAACCAATTTTATAATCCCATATAATTTTCAAGGAACATTGTCCTTATTTTTTATTAATTTTTTTAGGCTTGGAAATATTTTTTTTCCATAATTATTCTTGACCAATTTTCCTTAACAGTCAAACTTTTTATAATTGGCTTGGAAAATCATAATAATCATTTTCTACCAAAATTCTTCTATTTCTCCTATCCTTTTTGGCCCTTGAATGCTTAGGAATGTCCTTATTCCTAAATGCTGTATTACTGGATGTGACAGTTTGCTACTGAGATTCTCCTAAATCTCACCCTCCTTTAACAACCCCTAATAGGTGCTACAAGCTTGAACGAGAAATCAAGAAGTGGAAGTGTAAGATAAAGGGAAGAAACCAAGCATGTCTTATGTTTTCATAACATGCTATATTATGTAACTATTATGTTAGTTGATGTTATAATCATGTCATGTATATTCGATGATGTTTAAAATGTTTATAGTATGCAAGATGGCATGAGATTATGTATGAAAATAGTATATGCAATGACAACATGAGAAATGCAAGAAATGAATTTATTTGAAAATGTTGATTTAAGTTAGGGAGTTAGAGAGTCCCTAAATGAGCCATGATTTGGTGCCAATAATGAGACAGAGCAAATGAATGAATTTTGCTATGAAATTTGGTGAGTGTTTAGAGCACAAGTGGTAGGTCACATGAAATGGATGTGTAAGCTAAGAGTTATGGCTGTTCAAAGTTGAGGCAGGACTTCTGGAAAACATTGATGTGACCAAATAAACCATAATCTTTGATGATTAAACTGTATGAGTTGGTAAGGTTTAATTCCATATTGTTATTTTTCCCTTGTAGAGAATTGAAAGAGTCTTATGTGAAAATTAGAACTACTCTGTTTTGATTTTTTTAGAATTAGTTATGATTTTTCAAAATTAGCCCCCAAATTCTAGAATGTGCAGTGAACCGTGACCGTACAAGTCAAACTTTAAAACTTGATTTTCTAACCTTAAGGCCAATGAATGTGGTTTCAAGTGCTTTCGTATAATGCGCTAAAGTGTATAAAAGTAAGGTGTGACACAATGACTCTCAGAAGTCGCAGGAAGTACAATTAGTAAAGGTCAGAAAGGGAGGAGTAGCTATTATTTAGAGTTATCAGATTCCCCCTCAAAAAGGAAGAGTAATTGTGAGGAGTTGAACAAGATGGTTAGGGGTTGAGTCTATACACCACTAAGAAGGTGTAGTGGCAACCTAAGCTAGACAAACTCTTACAGCCTCATCAAGGCTAGGGCACCGGGTTAGAATAGCTATCTTAAGTCCTAAAATAGATGAATAGGAACTTTGAGATAGTGAAGTTAAGATGGAGAGCCCTAGTGAAATGTCTCAGGGATCAAGAAGAAGAGGATGAGACAGATAGTTATGCAGGGAACTAGCTTAAGAGGTTGCCATGTTCCCAATGATGTTAAGAGATACTCAGTTACTTGGGTTTAGGTTGAGAGGCACCCTTTTCAAGGGATAAGGTCTTGGCTAGGAGTTCTAAAGAAAGTGGGAATTGGTCCTCTAAATTAGAACTGATGTTGCTCAAGATAGAGCAAGATATCCTATTCGAGTAGCAAAGGAAAGCAGTTGAGGTAAGGTGTACAGAGTTGACCTTTCCCAATAGAAGTATGACTAGGTAAGAACGAAGCTAGGCTTGGAGTTACCTGAGCTTAGCAGAGCACTAGAACAAGCAAAAAGAAGAAGAACCTCATAAGTCCTCTCCCTGTGACTTTTAGAAGCAACTGCGAACAGAAAGAGAGGCTCTCTTTTTTTGTAGGGATGAGATGTCTGGATGGCACGCTACAGACATTACAACCAGTAAAAGGTTGCACTCCTTGTATTAAAATGCCAAGCATTATGCATGATAGAGTATGCTTATACTGAAAAGTAAAGTAGAAGAAAGAGAAGTTGCATAAGTCCTCTCTCTGTATCATTCTAAAATAGTAAGAGATAGTAAGAGCAACTAGGGAAATAGGAGAACTCTTAAGGCAGATTGGCTTAGGCACCTAAAGAGACAAATAGGTAGCCTGAGGAATTGACATGAGGCCTAAAAGAATGGTATTAGTTCTTGGAACAGTCTTGGGAAATTATTAGTTAAGTGACTAACTAAGAGGAGGTGACTTTACTTAGTCCTATGGTCAAAGTCTCCCAGAGATCTTAATATGGTTCAGATAGATGATAGTATTCCAAGGTCACCATGGATCCTAAAGAGGCTTACAGTAGAGTGCAATAGCTCTCGAGGTCATAGTAGACTGAGCTTAAGGGAAAGTGGCTGAGCAATAAGAGTAAAAATACAATACTTTTTTAGGAAGATGAAAACCAGGGATGAGTTTAAGATACAGAAACCTCCTTAAGTGGTAAACAAGCACAGAGAGAGTACCCATGACTTCCTTTCAGATAACCTTATCATTGATTAGCCTGGGCTCAATTTCCTTTTGATTAACAGAGGAAAGCCAAAGTAGAAGAATTAGAGCAGTAAGACCTGAACAAGAGGTATTCAGGCTAACTTTAGATACAAGAAGAATCCTTGTGATACAGAGATAGACTAAGTATTGACGGGCAGATCTATAAGATGAGGCTATAGTCAAGAATGTAAGCTGAAAAGACCCAACTAAAGATAGATCAAGAAGAGTCTAAGACAATAAAGTACCAGGGTTTAAGCCTATCAGAATCAGTGCCTCAGTTTCCTATCAGCACTGTTTAGTTAAGCGTGTCAAGCAAGAGTGGCCCAAGGAAGGGTGACCTTGAGAAGTAAAGTAAGAGAGTACAAAAGCAAGAAATATTAGCCATTTTGGCAAAAGTGCACTAAGTATAGCAGAAATGGAAGATAAAGTTAAGGAAATTGTTAAGTTTCTTAGTGTCCCCAGCAGTATTGTTTTGGACCGAGACCCAAGATTTACTTGAAGTTTTGGAGGTCCTTATGAAAGAAATAGACACTACTCTCATATTTAGTATAACCTACCATTCAGACGAATGGCCAGACAGAAAGAACGATTCAGATGTTAGAAGATATGCTACGTGTATGTGTGCTTGATTTTGGCGGTAATGACGATCCGTACTTACCATAAGTCGAATTCGCTTAAGATAACCATTTCCATTCAAGTATCTTAATGGTGCCATATGAAGCACTCTGTGGGAGGAAGTATAGATCTCCCTTGTGCTGGGACAGAGCTTAGTGAAAGAAGTATAAAGGATCCTGTCATAGTGGATTAGAAGTCCTAACAGATTAAAGCTATTCAGTAAAGTCTTCTAATGGTTTAAAGTAGGCAGAAGAGCTACCAAGACACTAAAGGAGACCATTAGAGTTTGAGGTTGGTGATCAAAGTGTAACCGACAACGGAAGTCAGTAGATCCCTCAAGACTAAGAAGGTAGGTCCAAAGTATGTTGAACCATTACAGATTTTGACCAAAGCTGGACTAGTAGCTTACAAGTTGACTCTTACCCCGAATTTGAGTCAAATCATAATGTCTTCCATATCCCAATGGAAGAAGTACCATCTAGACCCAACACATGTCATATGCTATGATGATATTGTGCTCCGAGACAACTTGTCTTTTGAAGTCAGACTAGAGCAAATCATAGATCAGAAAGTTGAACAGTTGAGGAACAAATAGATTTCGCTGATCGAGGTTGTCTGGAAAGGTCTTACACTAGAAGAAGCTACGTGGGAGATGGAGACTGAGATAAAAGAAAAGTATCCTAAACTTTTCCTACAAGATACGTCTTAAATTTCGAGGAGGAAATTTATTTAGGGGGGAGAAATATCACATCTAGCAATAGGATAATTAGGAGTAAGAAATATTGCTAAATAATTAAGGG